>NC_061091.1:2943490-2972912 GCF_015104395.2 Macrobrachium nipponense | reverse complement strand
GGAGCCAGTCACACTCTCATTCCTCATCCATTCTTACGGTCACACCAGGACTCGATGCTGTTCAGCCTGCGAGGGTCTGGGTTAACTACACAACGTGTTGAGCAACCACCACGGTTCCCAAGGAAAAAGATCCAAGGAACTGTGGGCAATATCCTGAAGGTAGAAGGAGGTGCATGCGGTCCGGTTGGACCAGGCGCCTGCCTTCATTACCTGCGCCACGGAGAAGTTCTTGCGGAACGCGAGAGAATGATGAAGAGGCGTCCACACTCATCCTGGGTGTCGAGTTCTTCAGACAGCTCCGTCGCGCACCTTCACAGGACAAAGCAGCATAGCCTTCGTATCGGAGGCGGGGTGACGTCCATTAGGGAGGGTATTTGTGAAGGACTCGAACCAATCGTCAGTTACCGAAGGGTTCTGAGTCTTCGCTACGAAGATCGGTACGAAATCGAGCGTCACAAATCCCCATCCCTTTGTGCTTGACTTCTCAAGAGAAGTCATGCAGTTACCTAAGACGAAAAGAAGGGAATAGTCGTATGACCTATCCCTATCTCGACTTTGGTTATGTACAGTACTCATACTGACAAGCTATTAAGACGAAGTAATGATTGCTCTGGAACAACCGAACTAAGTCCACAGCATAGTTCGTAACTGACTCGGGCGCTCTGACAGCTGCCGACTGACTGGTTCGGAATCAGTAGAGGCAAGTTGTCCAAGCATCCGGGTAAGTCACGTGACCTTCGCCCTTTAAAGAGTTATGCTGAGAGACCAACAAATAAAATATTTGTTAGTCACCGATGCCGGACGGCGCGGCGATGATTCTCTTAATGCATAAGCTCAAAGGCGAAAGTCAATTGCCTTCAAAAGACCGAGGTCCCTGATGGCAAGAAAATCTCATAGACGTTGAATCTCAGCTTAAGGAGAAACAACACTATGTGACGTTGAAGACGAAGGTAGCAATGAATGCAACCTACGTCTTCCAGCTGAATCGAGAGAAGGAATCTCAAGATTCTAAACCTGTGCTTACAAATGACTGAAAACGCTAACCGCCATTTCATTGCTGTCCGTTGTGCAATGAAAGCGGGGCGTTCTTCAGTAATGAAACACAGGGGAGAGCCGCTTGAAGAACTGCTTCTCATGGGCTGAACGTTTGGAAGTAGAGCTGGCAGGTGTGGGAGTAGGCGATGTCTTTCAATACATCTGCTAATCCGGGGTGAACAATGAACAATTGTACACCTCCGAATACAAGATATTTTGAGGACAAACTCAGATTCCGCAAAAATCATTCGCATTATCGGGATACGATGCAGCAAGAGACTATTACAGAATTCTGTTACCGTGCGGTAAACAGAAAGATGAGAGTCGAATAGATATCTCTGTTTAAAATTCTCGCAATACCGAAGACGATGAATATGACAATTTGTCGAAAATTGCATTTTTCCTAACTATACAAACCTGAGGTCCTTTAACAATAGGAAGTAGCTAGCGGCAGCTGGAAACGGTCGTAAGCTTCGAACAAGGGGAGAACGGTAGTTAACTGCTTGTCCGACAGTCGCGCGCCGCGCGACTGGGAGGTAAACATCACTTTTGCTTTTGGCCCATGCAAAATACGCAGAGTGAGGGGTGGCATGAGGAGGGACTATATGTAAAGGACCTCAGGTTTGTATTAGTTAGGAAAAATGCAATTTTCGACAAATTGTCATTTGTTCCGATACGTAATACAAACCATCGGTCCTTTAACAATAGGAAGACTCACTTCTTGGTGGGTGGAATCTGAGTCTTTTGATGAACAGACTGGTGTTCGTCCATCCCTGGAATGCCTCCCTGGTCGTAAGAGCGAGGAGGGATCCAAGCCTCTGTCCGATTGATCGGGGTGTGCACCGCAGGATCAATGGTCAGACCTCTGGGCCGAGTACTAAGAGAGAGGCAAGCGTATCTCTTCGTACCATAGCAAGCAAGAACTTGTTCCTGTTTGCAAAGAGGCAACATAAAGTATGGGTTGTCTCAAGCTGGCATCCACTTCCTCCCCCTTGTTGGAGGAAGTGGTGGATATACGCTCCTATCCCTAGTGAAAGGGATAGGATGGGGCTCTGTTGAGTAGCTCACCTGCATCTTGTCCTTATCCAGCAGGGTGACGACCGTGTCCCTCTAACCACAGTAGAGGGGAAGAAAAAGATGGGAAGAGGAGCCAGTCACACTCTCATTCACTCATCCATTCTTACGGTCACACCAGGACTCGATGCTGTTCAGCCTGCGAGGGTCTGGGTTCGCTACACAACGTGTTTGAGCAGCCACCACGGGTCCCAAGGAAAAAGATCCAAGGACCTGTGGGCAATATCCCGAAGGTAGAAGGAAGGGCATGTGGTCTGGTTGGACAGACCCCTGCCTTCAGTACCTGCGCCACGGAGAAGTTCTTGCGGACAAGGCAGCATCTCCTTCGCATCGAAGGCGGTGAAGTCCATTACGGGAGGGGATTGTGAACGACTCGAACCAATCGTCAGGGACCGAAGGGTTCTGAGTCTTCGCTACGAAGTTCGGTACGAAATCGAGCGTCACGGATCCACCCCATCCCCTGGATGCTTGACTTCGCAGGAGAAGTCATGCAGTTCCTCAGAGGAAAAGAAGGAAATAGTCGCATGACCTATCCCTCTTCTCTACTTCGGTGATGTCCAGTACCCATACTGGTCTGTCCGTTTGCCACGAAGTCTCTCGCATCCTCCTATCCCCATGCAGCGAGTTCTCGGTAGTGGATAGGACACCGACACTCCATGGTGGGTGTCAATGGTATGGGTACTGTGACAAGCTATTAAAACGAAGTAATAAAGATGCTGTGTAACAACTGAACTAAGTCAACAGCGTAGTTCGTAACTGACTCGGGCGCTCTGACAGCTGCCGACTGACTGCGTTCGGTAGGAGGCAAGTTGTCAAAGCATCCGAGTAAGTCACGTGACCTTCGCCTTTAAAGGGTTATGCCGAGAGGACCAAACAAATAATGTATTTGTTTGTCACCAATGCCGGACAGCGAGGTGATGATTCTCTTAAGGCATGTGCCCAACAGGCGAAAGTCAATTGCCTTCTAGAGGACCGAGGTCCCTGAAGGTAAAACATCTCATGGTTGTTGAATCTCAGCTAAGGAGAAACAACACTATGTACCGTTGAAGACGAAGGTAGATATTGAATGCAACCTACGTCTTCACAGATGAATCGCGAGAAGGATTCTCAAGATTCATAACCTGTGCTTACAAATGACTGAAAACGCTAACCGCTATTTCATTGCTGTCCGGTGAGAAGTCGTAGTTGCAATGAAAGCGGGGCGTTCTTCAGTAATGAAAACCACAGGGGGAAAGCCGCCTGAAGAACTGCTTCTCATGGGCTGAACATTTGGAAGTAGAGCTGTCAGGTCGGAGAGTAGGCGATGTCTTCTGACACATCTCGTAATTCGGGTTGAACAATGAACAATTGTACACCTACGAATACGAGATATTTTGAAGACAAACTCAGATGTCTGCAAAATCATTCGCATTATCGCAGTGCGATGCAGCGGGAGACTTGTACAGACTTCTGTTACCGTGCGGTAAACAGAAAGATGAAAGAGTCCAAGAGATATCTCTGTTGAAAATTCTCGCAATGTCGAAGGCGATGGAATTCTAGCGTCCACAGCAGTAGATGGTCCTTCATTATTGCGAGAATCCCCATTAATCAGAGACCTAAGTCCATGATTGTTTGGGCAGAGATACGGTTCGGTAGTCAATCAAACCAGGGGAGAGAGAGACATAACTGACGTGCATCTCGGAGGCCCAGCTGATACTAAGCTGCTGTCAGGCAGTTCAATACGCAGTAGTTGAGCCTGAGCTCTCGCCGACTCGTCATCCTGAGTTGCCATGTAATCCATTATTCCACGAAGGAATGCGTTCGGCTAGAACTACCGAGCATAAAAGATATGCTCGAGCAATTATATTTAGGCGAAACGAATTTCGGTAAATATAAAAGTTTGAAATGGTGTTGTCGTGACAAAACCATAAGTATATAAAATTGAAAACTGAAAACTTCCTGAGGTTGCAGGCAACCCCGAGTTGCAGTTCAATTAGAATACTTCTTCTAAGTCGCAATCCGTAGATAAAACTAGGATATGCGCCTACCCCTCGGACAATTCAACTGCTTAGTAGAATCATGTCGCGAGGTTAATATACGTAGTATATTGTAGGATTCTGAACAACGATCTCCATCCTAATTCTTTCCTTCAAGAAACAAAACAAAATAAGGATTGGAGATCGACCACCTTCGATCTCTATCAAAGAGAGTGAAGGAGAAGTCTTCCTCCGAAGGAAAGCTTCAATGGTGAACAGAATACTAAGACGATAGTTCAAGCCAAACTGGATATTCCCGTCCGATCTTCTCTATTCCAGGTTGGTCGGCCACTGTGAGATAGTTTCTTTCAGCAGCAGTCTTCTTCCCAATGCTAGAAATTCCAGGAATTCGAGCATAGGCGAGGTTTCCCGATTATCGTGTAATCGGGGATTCTGTCTCGCTCACGTTTGGACCGTGGTCTCGCGTAAGTGTTTGGAGATCATAAAAAACTCGAACACTGAATGCGCTAGAAATTCCGTTAGAATTCTAAGCAGTCTGCGAAACCCCCACCGAATCGTCAAACGATATCGGCTGGTGGTCCTCTCGATTCCCGTAGAAATCGAGAATGGTGGGGCAGGATTCCTCCTCAACGACCGGGGCGGGGCTTACGTCAGGTAGGACCCGAAGGTCCCCCCTGTAGCGCAGTCCCGAACGTGGGATCCTACAGAGAAATCTCTGTAGGATCCCTCCCCTTTCCTCGTAGCCAAGGAAGGAGAGGGAATGGGGGAGGAATTGGATACTCGCTCGCCTTCCCAGTGGAACTAGCAGTAGGAGAAGGGTAGGAGCAGCCATCGCCTTGCGGCGATGGCCTCTCAGAGTCTGGGAAAACGTATCGTCAGGAGAAAACGTTTTCCCGCAGAGGGTTACGAACTCTCACTGTAGGTAGGGGTTCTGCCGCCACTGTCGTCTGGGTGGGGCTGATCGACACTGACAGGAGAGAGCGATACCGTCCTCCGCTCATTCCAGGCCTCGTCGAGGTCGAAACCTCTCAGGAGGACCGAAGGAGTATTTAAATACGGTGTCCGAAGACACGTAGAAACGCCGCTGTCGCAGTAGAGGAGGTGGAAGTTGCTTGATCGATCGGCCAGAACTGAGAGAGCCTTCTTGTCCGGAGACGAGAGACTCTGGTTCGAGACAGAATCGGCAAGCTCCGATCGCGGCAGACCCACCGTCGTCTTTTGGTTTCCCTCTCGGGCCCCAAAACGACTCGAGCAGAGACGTGGGCTCTGCTGGTGGGAGCGGCAATCCTTCCGCAAGGTCATTATGCTGACGAATCAGCTTAATGACTTCTGCAAAATTCCTCTGTATCTCGGGAGTAACCACGTCTTGCGGAGTAGGACCGTCCAGTCCCTCCAACAAGAACAGATCCCGAGATACTCCTCCTTCAGAAGGAGGAACAGCGGCAGACCCCGACGGTCGCCTCCAGCTACTTGCGCGTATGTCCTGGTCGGTCCTAGAACCGTGCCTGGTCCATACGGCGTCATAGCGGGATCGCGAGCGGCGCACCTCTCGCGATCCCCTCATAGGTACCTCGCTCCTCCCCCGGTGTAGCCCGAGGAGGTTGAAGGTACAGGAGGGGCAGACCTGACGCTCCCCCTAGCTCGCTGGCAGGACCAGCGTGCTTGGAGGGCTTGCTGCTGATCGTCCACCCGCGGTGGACGATCGAGCAGCAGGCCTAGCTTTGCCGCTCGCCTGGGGCGAGAGGCTCGGCTGAGAACGTCGACGCTGATCTCTAGCGTCAGGCGAGCTGTTGCTGGTTACCGTCTCCGCCCGGTCCCGATGGGAGCGGCGTCAGGTTACTGCTAGGCTCGCTGTTGCGGAGAGACCGCGCGAGCGTCCTCTCGGCGCGTCGAGCCGCTGGTACCAGCCGTGGCTGGTACCGACGCCGCGGGACCCCTTCCTCGCCTCAACTCGTGGCTGGTCAGCGACCGTCACGTCAACCCGAGCAGCCAGCTGGTCGCTGCGAGAGCGTCTGCTGGCCTGGCGAGAGTCGTCTGCACGACACTCGCCAGTCTTCTGCTCCGCGCTTCGGTCTTGACGGCGAGCGAGCTCGGTGTCAAGACGTTGGCTGGACGGTCCCTCCCGGCGGGAGACCGTCCACGTCGGTACTTCTCGCTAACGAGAAGCCGAGGCGGATCCTGGTTTAGCGCAGAACCGCTAGAACCAGGCGATGGAAGTGCCAGCCGAAGCTGGTACTCCTCTGGTCCCCGTCTTCTTCTCCTTGGTAGAAGAAAAGACGGGCCCTGTTTCCCGAGGGAGCAGGGGGACCAGCAGAAGAGCTCCCCGAATCGCCGGAGCGAGACGGGCCCTTAGAAGGTCCCGAAGGAGCCTTCTTAGGGGGGAAAACCCGGGTTACCAGCTGGTCGCTGCAAGAGCGGCCGCTGTCCTGGCAAGAGTCACCTGAGCGTCTCTCACCAGCCTTCTGCTCCGTGCCGCGTCTTGGCGCCGAGCGAACTCTGGCGCCGAAACTTGGCTGCACGGTCTGCCGAGGGAGAACGTACACTCGGGATCTCTCGCGAACGAGAGACCGAGCCGGAACCTGACGTAGCGGCATCGCCGCTAGCACCCAGGCGAGGAAGTACCAGAGCTAACCGATACTCCTCTGGTCCCCGTCTATCTCTTCCTTACGGAAGGGGAGACGGGCCCCGCTCCCGAAGGAGCAGGAGGACCAGCAGAAGGACCCCCCGTCCCACCGGGGTGGGACGGGCCCTTAGAAGTTCCCGAAGGAGACTTCTTAGGGGGGGAAGGCAGCCTTCTTCTTCTTCGGCTTATGGGCCTTAGAAGTCGAAGGGGAAGAGGCAGCAGCAGACGATGAAGACGAAGATGACAGCTTCCTTCTCTCCTCTTCCTCGTCAGCTCACGCAGGACAGTCGTCAGGTCCTCCATCCAGGCCGGAGCCGGGGCTATTGCCGAAGCAACACGGCCCGACTGCACCTGTCCGGAAGGACCTGGGACTGGGGAAGACACACCGTGGGCAGGACCAGCATGGACAGGCTCAGGAACCAGGAGCGACAGGAACAGCAACCAGCTCAGGAGCGGCAGGAACAGCGGCAGCGGTAGACCCACAACAGCGGTAATCACATCAGCGGCAGGTACGGCAGCCCAGCGATCGCCTCATAGAATCATCGGCAGCCAGCGGAACCTGGGTCCTGGCGGCCGGTCCAGGGGCGAGCTGCTGGAACAGCGGAAGTCTGGGGCAGGCAACACGAAGAAAACAGGCGGCGGCGGCAACCCCACCTCGGTACGGCGGCGGCCCTAGTAGCGGCAGACGGCGTCATCGACACAGCATGGGGAGTGTAGACCAGGAGGGGGGGGAGCAGCATAAGGGGCCGTGGTAGTAGTGGAGACCGCCCCAGACCTCGCTAGACGCTGCAGCAGCCCGTGGATGCTAGGCACGCCCTGCCGCCGCGGTGGTCCATACCTGTCCAAGGTCGTCTCCCACGGATGTAGCACCTGCGGTAACATAGATAGATTAGTAAGAGGGGTTCCCTCACGCACGGGGGCGGGGGGAAGACATGCCCCATCCCGAACGCAAGGAAGACCCCAAATACAAAATACAACGAAGAAGCTGAGCGGGGGGCAGGAAGGAAGACGAAGAATCGGATACCAAGGGAGTCGCGGGAGAGCTTTCCGACGACTTCCTGGCAGACCTTCGCTTCCCCTACCCCCGCACAGCAGTGAAAAGTAATATGAAAAATGAAACAGAATACTGTCCTTGCGATTCACTTCATAGAACTTAAAGGGAAAAGATCAATTCCCGGGTAAGAACGGAAACTTGATCAATAATATGATGCTATCATAAAATATATATGAAAATGAAACCGAATACTGCACTTGCGATTTCACTTTCACATAAAAAAAATTGTAAGGATCAATTCCCGGGTAAGAACGAAAATTGATCCAAATTAAATTTCATGCAAAGAAATAAATGAAAATGAAAAGAATTTTGCAATTGCGAATCCACTTTCATTGCATTCTACTATACAAAATTAAAGGCTCGTGCCGAGCGCAATCACACTCTCGGTAACGAACGCACAGGGCAAAAAATATAATGAAATAAAAGAGTACTTACATTTTTCAATTACACACTTTCGCCCAAAATACATGACTCGGCGCGAGCGCGCCCGCCCTCGGCACCGAGACATAATTCAAAGGGTTTCAATTCATGAAAAGAGAGGGAAATCGCCGCATCTACGGCGATAACTCCATGTTGGTTCATAATTAAGTAATGAAAATGAAAACAGTGTACTTACAGTTTCATTTTCAAGTCAAACCAAAAACCATTAGTAGAAAAACACATATTAAACAAAGCATACGGACGATGAAGCGGCAGAGAGCGATGACGAACACGTCCTTCACACCCGCGGCCGAAAGCAAAAGTGATTCTTCACCTCTCGGGCGCGTGGGCGCGCGCACGATCGGACAAGCAGTTAACTACCGTTCTCCCCTTGTTCGAAGCTTACGACCGTCCCAGCTGCCGCTAGTTACCTTCCTATTGTTAAAGGACCGAGGGTTTGTATTACGTATCGGAACAACTGAATATTCCTTCCTCAGGTATGCCTGCCATGGGTGGCGATCTTGAGCAGGTCTGGTTACTCGCTTGGGCTCCCGGGCGCACCGAGTATTCAGGGGCTGCTGTACCACCTGGCTGCGCAGGGACCCAGGCCAGTGACACATGGACCAGAGACATCGACGACGACAATGGTGTCGACGCCGGGGTATGCAGCTCCTCCTCACTTGGTCTACACCCAGCACGTGGCTATGGTCACCCCGACAGGTGCAGTCCAGGCCCTGCTGCCATGTTTGCCGAGGAAGGAGATGACCCTGCCGCCTGGTTTCGCTGCCCTCGCCCCAGCCCCTGACTTTCAGTGCCCCAAGAGTTCCCCGTTCGTCCTGCCGCCAGTCTGTGATGCCGCTAGCTCCTGTACTGCCACCAGTTCCTTTGCTACTGCCCCCGTACCAGTTCCTGCCGTCGTCGCTCCAGCCCGTGGTGTTGCTGCCTCCACCGCAGGTCCCTCCAGACAGGTGCAGCTGGGTCCTGTTGCTTCGGCAACTGTCCCAGCTCCGTCCTGGATGGAGGACCTGACGGTGGTCCTGAGGAAGCTGACGAAGAAGAAGAGGAAGAAAAGGAAGGTGTCGTCGTCTTCTTCGTCATCGTCTGCAGCCGCCTCTTCCCCATCAACTTCCAAAGCCCCACAGCCGAGGAAGAAGAAGGTAGCGTCCTCCCCCCCAAGAAGTCTCGCTCAGAGACCTCTAAAGGTCTGTCCCACTCCAGTGGGACAATTGGGGCTTCCGCTGGTCCTCCCATTCCTTCGGGAACAGGGCCTGTCTCTCCTTCTGCAAGGAAAAAGAAGACAGGGGCCGGAGGGGTACCGGCTAACACCGGTACCTCTTCTCCTAGCGCCAGAGGTTCTGCCTCGGTACCAGGAACCGTCTCAGCCGCTCGTTTGCGAGTGGTACCATGTGTACGGTCGCCCTTGGGTGACCATGCAGTGAGGGTCCAGGCAGCCGAGCCTGCTCGCCGCCAGGACCCAGGCACGGAGCGGAAGACTGGAGGCAGTCGCTCAGGCGACTCCCACCAGACCAGCGATCACTTTCGTGGTGATCTGCCGGTCCCCAGGGTTGACGCAACGGTCCCACCAGACCGTACGCGGGCCTCGCTCCCACCGCGATAGTGGTCTCTGCCGGTCTCCTGACTGTTGCTTCCTCCGGGACCGGATGGATAGGCTGACTGGTAGCAGCTCTCCTGATGCTCGGGACCGTCGCTACCGTTCTCGGTCCAGCGGTTCTCCTCAGGGAGACCGTGCGACTAGGCCTGCAGCTCGATCGTCACTGCGGGTTGGCGATCGCCTGCAGCCCCCCCAGCACACGGGCTCTGCTGGTGGGCAGGGGGGGAGCGTCAGGTCTGCCTCTCCTATCCCTTCAACCTCCTCGGGCTACACCGGGAGGAACAAGGCGATTAGGAGCGACCGCGAGGAGTGCGCTTCTCGCGGTCCCTCCACGAGGGTCTATGAACCTGGCACAGTCTTGGGACCGACCAGATAGTACGCCCAAGTGGTTGGAGTAGACCAAGAGGGGTCTGTCGTGGTTCCTCCTGGGGAAGGAGGAGGGTCTCGGGAAGCGTTCTCCCTGGATGGACTTGACGGTCCATCTCCCAGGACACAGTCACTCCCGAGATCCAGAGGTCGTTTGCAGAGGTCATCGCGCTGATTCGTCAGCACAATGACCTCGGGGAAGTATCGGTGCTCCCGCCCTCCAAGCCTACATCAAGGCTGGAGTCGTTCTGGGGTCCTAAGAAGGAACCCAGGATGACGGTGGATCTGCCCCGATCAGCCTAGGCCGACAGTGTGTTGGGCCAGGTGGACTCTCTCGTCTCCGGACAGGAGGGATCACTTCGGTCTGGCAGGTCATCCAAGCTACTTCCCCATCCTCTGCCACGGCAGAGGCGACTGCTGCCGCCCAAACAGGTTAACCCGGAACTAGCAAGGCTAACCCCGGGTGTGTCTCTTCAACACCTGCTGGCCGAGAATATCTGGTACTCACAGCAAGAGGCACTGGCTTTGGAATCGACTGCTATGGCAGTGTTCCAAGTAGTCTCCTGGTTGGACCTGTGGTCCCTCACAGTGTCCAAGGTCGCGGCCTCCTCGGGAAACATCACTCCCGAAGGAGACCCAGCTTTTGGGAGATTGTGTTAGTCTCGGGGTGGGCGATCTCCTAGATTGTGTCAGTCTCGGGGTAGGGCGATCTCCTACCTGGCCCACCAGCCGGCCAACCTGGTACTGAGATGTAGGGATGCAGTCCTCGCTCGAGTTACCAGGTTGGCAGGGTGCGAGGCAGCTTTGGGTCTGAGAAACAGACTGGTGCTGGGTTCCCCCTCTCTCTTTCCCAGAGAGATGGTGGACGCTGCGGTGGAACAGCGGCGCACTGAGGACAGTGACCGCCTAGTCCACCATGCAGTCTCAAAGGCGACTGGGCAGCCTCGAGCCACTGTGGTTAAGCCTCGGAGCTTGGCTAGCGCTTCCTCTGCAGCTAAGATGACGTCCTTGTCGAAGCTGAGAGAAAAGACCCAGCCTTCGACTTCTGCTGTAAGGAGTGACCGTCAGCCCTCCTCCCAGTCCTCCTTCTCCCGAGGAGGAACCGGGAAGAAGTCAAAGAAGGGAAAACGGTAGGAACGGCATTCCCCCTCATCTGCTGCCGGAAGTGGGGGGGTTGCCTGGCGAGCCATTGGGCAACTTGGCAGCGCTACGGAGCCGAGACCTGGATAGTGGATGTCCTTCGGAAGGGATATCTACTACCCTTTGAGTCATGGCCACCCCTCACCTCCAACCCGGTCCATCTGCAGGCGTATGTTCCCGGTTCTGCCAGGGACGTAGCGCTTCGGCAAGAGGTAGACGCTATGCTGAGCAAACGCGCTGTGGAGATTGTACAGGATCAGTCGCCGGGCTTCTACAGCCGACTTTTCCTGGTGGAGAAGTCTTCGGGGGCTGGCACCCGGTGATAGATCTCTCTCCCCTGAACTGATTAGTTCGCCAGATTCGGTTCACGATGGAAACGGCACGCTCCGTGCTCGATTCTGTCAGAGAGAACGACTTCATGCTTTCTGTGGACCTGAAGGATGCGTATTTCCAGATACCCATCCACCAGTCCTCCAGGAAGTACCTCCGCTTCATCCTTGACAGGATGGTGTACCAATTCAGGGCACTTTGTTTTGGTCTCTCAACTGCCCCACAGGTGTTCACGTGTGTGTTCACTCTGGTGTCTGCTTGGGCCCATTCGGTGGGGATACGTCTTCTGAGGTATCTCAACGATTGGCTGGTTCTGGTGAGCTCCCGCTCACATTTGCTACAGGACGGATCGACTCCTCGAATTCTGTTGCGATCTCAGGATCGTGGTGAACTTTGAGAAGTCAGATCTTGAGCCCAAGCAGAGGATGAAGTACCTGGGCATGCTGATCGACACGGTAGCAGGGCGAGTCTTCCCCGCAGACTCGCGGATCAGGAATTTCAGGGAGGCAAACAATGAAAAATTGAGGTGGTACTTTTGAACAGATACATATGTGACTCATGCTACCCACAATGCCCTCTCTCCCAACTTCTCGATTTCTTCGCATTTTGGAAACGCTTGTCACTGCGGAGCCTAGATCCAAACCAGGGAAGAAAGAAATGAAGATGTTCTGATGCCTGACCGAAATCAGTCTCAGGTCTAGGTACATAATGAGGTATGTAATGATCATCATTTCCTCTTTGTAGTGGCAAGCATTTCCAAATTGTGAAGAAATGGAGAAGGTAAGAGGGGCATTATGGGTATTGGAAGCCATTTTTAGCCAAAGGGACACTGATCATCTTTTCCTTTGTGTGTGTGTGTGTATTGTGTCTCTTTTTAGATTATATGTTTGTTAATGCATTTGTAGGCAAAAAGTGGCAGATATTTGTTCCGATACGTAATACACAACCATCGGTCCTTTAACAATAGGAAGTAGCTAGCGGCAGCTGGAACGGTCGTAAGCTTCGAACAAGGGGAGAACGGTAGTTAACTGCTTGTCCGATAGTCGCGCGCCGCGCGACTGGGAGGTAAACAAATCACTTTTGCTTTCGGGCCGCGGGTGTGAAGGAACGTGTTCGTCATCGCTCTCTGCCCGCTTCATCGTCGTATGCTTTGTTATATTGTTGTTTTCTACTAATGGTTTGTTTGACTTGAAAATGAAACTGTAAGTACACTGTATTAATAAACATTACCTTATATAATTTATCTAGCCCTAAATCCCAAAAACCGCACCAAAATTTACCACATTGGCAACCCTGTTACCTGCTATTCTGTCCGCCACAGTTGGCAACACTGTCGTTGACAGATACGAAAACCTTCCCTCAAATCAGTTGTTAACGAGTGCCCGTGTTGTTTACATCACGGCCGCTCTTTATAAATTTCCTTAAACATTTTTGTGCCTTTAAACCTTCATTATTTGTTAAATGAGACTTTATAATGAATTACCACTCACGCATTACATCACGAAATAGTGAATTAACTTTGATTTCTGTTGTGGTTCTTATCTTAAATTACGAACTTTTGCGCGACCCGGAACTACTGACCTGTCCAATTCTACAATGGATTACCAAGAAATTACGATGCTTCCTTCTGCCAGCAACATCAGGAACTGCCCGGTTTGTGGGACAAGGATGAGTAGCAGGGAGTATGAACCCCATGACATTTGTAGCTCTTGTCGTGGACAGGTTTTGTGACTTGACTTCTCGTTTGTGACGTATGTAAGCCCTGGTCTGACGAGGATATGACTGCTTATATGAAAACGCCAAACAATCTTGCAGCGTAAAAGATCGGTTTAAGGAAGAAAAAGAAATCGATTGCTAGAACTGTATCTAACGAATTCTTTGACTTGGGCGCTCATGATTCTGGCTCTTCGGTTCTGAATTAATTGATGCTTTGCCCCCTGTACAACCGGTAATTAGTGAAGTTATTTCTGATGTAGATTCAAAGATTTTGGCAATGGAAACTACCTGGAAACAGAATTTTAAGAAATTACAGCTTAGTCTAGATAGAGAATATTCAGCTAAGTTTAACAATCTGTCAGAGAATTTTCAAGAAGCCTTTACTAGAATGTCTAACACACTTTTAGATTAATTTTTCCAGCTCCTCGTCAGGTACCTGTCGACATCACCATGGGTAACGATGCGACAGATACCCCGGCTTGTGAACCCCGTCGTGGCGAAGGCCTAGGGGGGATCCGGTCCGGGCAGGTGCCTAACGAATCTTACCCAACGTGTCCCCTGTTAGTCCCGTAACAGTGCCAAAGGGCGCTTATTTAGGAGAAGGGGGGAGGGATATTAGTGTCAGACCTAAGATAGCTAGTCGTCAGGAATTTTACTTCAGGGGAAGTTTCTAAGTTAGGATCTGACGATGATGATGATGATGACGCGGATTCGTGTGATATTGATGTTTTTCCTCGATTGGATGTCATGATGTAGAATTCAAGAAACTTTTTGATTTAATTTTGAGTTTTCTTCCTCAGGCGAGGCCTAAGAGCAGAAGCAGCCTCCGCCTCGTTGTATTACAGAAGGGATTTTTTCTTGACGGTCCTTCCCGGTCACGGAATTTTTACGTTTTCCCTTTGCCCAGAGGTTCACGAGAGTGAGGGCAGGACGTTGCCGCTAAACTTTCGAAGGTGATCGGGGAAGGGAAGAGGAAGCTCTCTTCTCTTCTACGACACCGGAGAGGGGTTTACCAGGTCGCGGATGATTCTTCATTCTCTCGACCCCCCAAGCTAAATCCTGATTTTGTCCGACTTTCAAGTCAACCCTTGCCTTCTAAGGCTTCGGTCTCTGTCTCAATTGAAGATTTTATTGCTATGGAGTCTGTTATGAGCTCCTTACAAGAAGCTCAATCCTTCAATATGTGGGTCCTCGGAGGGCTTTTAATGTATATCAAGGACTCCGGGTTTGTTCCTCCTGATGCTCCTCTTTTGAGAAATTACTGCTATCCATTTCAATCGCTTCTGTACTCAGAACGAGCTTGCTGCTTCAATGCAGGCCTTTCTTGTTTCTCTAAGAGGTCGTAACCTGTATTTGTCGCAGTTACCCTCCTCTGTATCGGAGATTCAGAGAACCCGTCTGTTGTCCTCTTCTCCATTTTGGCGATTTCTTTTCGATATTTCTGTGCTTTCTGAGGTTTTAAGAAGGAACATCAAGGTGATGCCTCTACCCAAGCTCACTGGGCCTTATCAAGAGCTTTTTTCTCTGGTCTTCCTCCCGTTCCTTCAAGGAGTAAGCGTAAGTTTAGGACCAGATCTGTACCTTCTGCTCCAGCCCAACAACCTCCTTCTGACTCTTTTTCCCAGAGTTCATCTCAGGTTGCTGGTGCCTCCTCTTCATCCTCTCGTGCTCACCCTTTGAAACGCGGGAGAGGTTCTTGGCGTGGCTCTAAGGGCAGAGAAAGAGCTCAACCTCCAGGAGGGCCTTCCTTCTTCTTCTTCTTCTTCTTCCTTGTCTCTGTGTAAGAATTTTCGGAAGTAGGAGTCATCACCTCGCCTGGAGACCGCAGTAGGAGCTTGTCTCTCCCGCCATTGTCAGCTTGGCAGGGGAGAGAGCGGTGGATGCTTGGGTGGTGGAGGTCCTGAAGGAGGTTACGAGATCCCTTTTGTTTCCAGACCTCCACTTTCCAATCGGTCCTCTCGAGTTCAGGCAGTTATTCCCCTCACTCAATCAGGGGTCAAGCCTTGGAGAAGGAGCTTTCGGCCCTCTTGGAGAAGGATGCCATAGAGCGAGCTCCTCCTTCTCCCGGGTTAACTCTCGGATGTTGTAGTTTCTAAAGGCCTCGGGTGCCTGGCGCCCCATCATAGATCTTTCTGGTTTGAACAAGTTCATTCTAAAGTCCAAGTTCAGGATGGAGACGGTCCAGACTGTTCTTTCATCCGTCAGGAGGGGGGACTGGATGATTTCCATCGATCTGCCGGATGCTTATCTGCAAATCACATCCATCCAAGAAGCAGACCTTACCTTCGGTTTTTCACGGACTCGGGAGTTTTCCAGTTCAAGACCCTTTGTTTCGGCCTCACCCACTGCTCCACAGGTCTTTTCTCAGGTGATGGCTCCGTTTCAGCTATTCTGCATCGTTAAATGTAAGGATGCTTCGGTATCTGGACGATTGGCTAGTCCAGGCCGAATCTCTAGAGAAATGTCTCCGGTCGAGGGAGATAGTTCTGTCTCTTTGTGTCGAGTTGGGCATTCGTGTCAACTTCGACAAGTCCAATCTAATCCCTTGCCAGATCATGACTTATCTGGGGATTGTTTGAATTCCCAGATTTTGAGGGCTTCTCCCGCTCAGAAACGGATAGACAAGCTTCTGAGTCTGATCGAAGAATTTTTGTCCTCCGTAACGCAGCCGTTTCTCTTTGGAGGTCTCTCCTGGGCCATTTGTCATCCCTCATCCAACTGGTTCCCGGAGGTCGTCTCAGAATGAGGTCCCTTCAGTCGACACTTCGCCAGTCATGGGATTTCGTGTCCGAGGACACGATAGTCGCCTCTTCTCCACAATGTCGGAAGGATCTCCGTTGGTGGATGCAAGTTCACCGCCTCAAGTCAGGGACATCTCTTCTTTCGGTTCCTCCGGACCTAATGTTTTGGTCAGACGCCTCGGATCAAGGTTGGGGCGCACACCTGGGCTCCGAAGCCGCTTCGGGCCTTTGGTTAGAGGAGAGGATCATGTCAATAAATTGGAGGGAACTGAGGGCAGTGTACCTAGGCCTTCTTTCATTTCAGGAACAAACTGTTGGAGTCGGTTGTCGCGATCTTTGTCGACAACACCACAGCAGTCTCGCACTTGAGAAACCAAGGCGGCACACAGTCGGATCTTCTCACTCAAGAAGCCCGATCAATCCTGTGTTGGGCAGAAGACAGGGGATTACGTTGGTCCCTCAGTTTATCCTGGGCCATCACAACGTCTTAGCAGACGCCTTGTCGAGACCGAACGAAGTTCAAGGGTCGGAGTGGACACTTTGCCAGGAAGTCTTCGACAGCCTCAGGAAGAAATGGCCTGTCACAGTCGATCTGTTTTTGCCACCCCACTGATTTTCGGTGCCAGATATTCTTCGCCCCTTACCAGACTCCTCAGAGTGCCGGGACAGACTCTCTTTGCAGGACTGAGAGGGACTTCAAGCCTATGCTTTTCCTCCGTTCTCTCTGGTGAGGTCAGTCCTCAAACAAAGTGAGGGCAACCAAGCGTCTGGATCTCACCTTGATCGCCCCCTTCTCGGCCACAGAAGGAGTGGTTTCCCGACCTTCTGGAAGCACTGGTGGAACCCCCCATTCGCCTGCCAGAGAGACCAGATCTTCTCAAACAACCCCATTTTCATCGGTTCCATCAGAGGCTCCACATGCTTCATCTTCATGCCTGGAGACTGTCAGGAGGTTCTCCAAGCACGAAGGGTTCTCCTCCAGAGTGGCGCGACAGTTGGCTCTTGCCAGACGGCAATCAACCAGAGTAAATTATCAGGCTAAATGGTCGGTTTACAGACGTTGGTGTAAGTCTCAAGGACATTCAATTTCTAGACCTTCCTTACCGAAAGTAGCAGAGTTTTTAGTTCACTTACATCATGACAGGGCCCTGTCACCTTCTTGCATTAAGGGTTATAGGTCTATGCTTTCCTATGTTTTTAAGGCAAGGCTCCCTGAGATCTCTTCATCTTATGTCATTAGAGATTTACTTCGATCTTTTTCCCTATCTCGACCCAGGCCGCAGTGTTCGCCTCCGACATGGGACGTTAACAAAGTCCTTCAAGCCAATTATTAAGGTTTTTCCCACCGTTGAATTTTGAGCCTCTGAAATTCATGCCAAATTTAGGGACCTCTCCTCTAAGAACACCTCTTCCATTGTTTTCTCACTGGCTGACAGCCAAGAGGGTGGGTGAACTGCAAGCACTCTCTTTTTGCTGGTTGCCAGATCTGGACAAGACATGATTTTGTCATACCTTCCTGAATTTGTCGCAAAGACTGAATCGTCTGATAAATCCCATTCCCAGGTCTTTCGTACTGAAGTCGCTGGTCGACTTTGTTGGTAATTTAAATGAGGAATTAGTTCTTTGCCCATGTTAGGGCGCTCTCCATGTTATTACGCCAGCACCGAAGGACATTCAGGGTCGTCCCCGTCATCTGTTTGTTTCACCCCGAAATGTCAAGAGACCTATTTCAAAGAATGGTGTATCCTTTTTTCTCAGAGATCTGATCGTTAAAACTGGTGGTTCGGCTGCTGGGGAAGACCAGACGCTGAGAGCACACAGTATTAGAGCAGTTGCTACATCAGTAGCTTTTATGAAGAACGTCTCAGTCGCCAAGGTGCTTGAGGCGGCGACTTGGCGTTCTAATTCTGTTTTTGCCTCTTTTTACTTGAGGGATATTTCTCTAGTTCTAGGCGACCTTCGTTCTTTGGGCCCGTTGGTGATGGCAGGACAGGTCGTCAGACAGGAGAATTAGGTAGTCTTCCTGTTTTAACGTTGGTTGCTACCTGTATATTATTCATTAAATTTTGTTTTGTTGTATATATTTTTTGTTTTTGTATTATAAACCCATGGCAGTTTTTGACGTAGTTATAATGGGAATTAGGCAGTTTCGGTATTTAGGGTGTTGTTGATGACAAGGACTGACTGCTTGGCAACTCATGCTGCTTCCATTGTCAGTGTGAAATGGGTTCCAGCCACTGGGTTGTCGGCACTGGCGACTACGCTTCTCCCAGAGTCGATGCTGACCTAGGACTAGCCACTGGTTCGCTTGTCCTGACGACTCCTCTTTCTTCCACTGTCCTGGACAGGGAATTAGCCGATGGATCGTCTGCTGTCATCTGGTGAACTCGCTCACCATCTACTTTTTTGTTTTACTCACCTGTTTTCTCGGAGTCAGACACTCGTGTGAGATCAGGCGACATTTAGTAGCACCCTGAGTTTCTTGTTGACGAAGTCGGTTGCGTTGATACACTCCGATGATCGTGTAACATGAGACCAGGTTGGACTGTCAGGCATTCGTCCTTCGGGACTGAATCGCCTTTTTGCTTCCGCGCTACCTTTCTCTTGGCACCAGAAAGCTCGAGTTAGGAGTTGCTCATGAGCCGATTCGTTGCTGGCGACTTCGGGTTGCGTTGATACACCCCAAGGTTTGCTTAGCTGTTTGAATCGCCCAGACAGTCCAGACACTCATCCTTTAGGGAAAGAATAGTGCTTGGATAGTCTTCAGGGTGCAGCCTTGCTGTCCGCAATTCGTCTGACTGGTCACCTGGTCGGTCACCTGACTTTAGTACAGACGGACTGACTATGCACTACTCCATGTCCTGTGCTACCGCAGTGGTGGCATTATGGTAGGAGACTTTGAGTTGTTAGTATCTTTGACCTTGGGTTGAGTTTTGACTGCCTATGATATATATTTCTTTGTTTGTTTTCTCCTATTCTGTCCGAAGGGGAAACCAAATGGTATTCAGATTCCCTCCTCCTTTTCAATGTGGTAATCGGGCTAGATAAATTATATTAAGGTAATGTTTATTAATATGGAATTTTTATTCTAAAATTAATATTACATATAGGCGGTCCCCGGGTTACGACGGTTCCTGCTTTCGACGTTCCGAGGTTACGACGCTTTTTTTCTTAAATATTCAATGGAAAAATCCGTCCTGGGTTACGACGCTTGTTCCGAGGTTACGACGCTGACGCTTCCGACGCTCCGAGTTAACGACGCTTTTAAAAAACGCATACTATGATAAAAAATCCTTTATAGTTTAGCACAGTATAATTAATAAAAAGTTTAAGTTTCTGGTTAGATTACAACAAAAATTTTGAGATTATGATGATTTTCGACACTTTTTAGTTGTATTTTTCTATGTTTTTTAGTGACGCTGCAATATGCGGAAACTAGTTTCGTCCAAAGCGCTAATTGAAATGAATACATACTAGCTTATCATATAACAGTCCATAAAAGCGCAAATAATGAAAAAAATCATTGCTTCCTTAGTTTCCAGTAATATAACAAAAAAAAGAAGTTTCTGGTTAGATACACGCAAATTCCAAGTATCCAAAGAGAGAAGACATTATCCAGTAGTAATTGATCAGAGAGAGAGAGAGAGAGAGAGAGAGAGAGAGAGAGAGAGAGAGAGAGAGAGAGAGACGCTTTGGCAACAATGGTCTCGGGGGTTTTGGATAGCTTCCTTCTGCTTGATGATCGTGGATATTGTAGAAGGATTTCGACCATACCTACTCGTGCCAAATCGACGATACGAACGCCACGTTCATGCTTTGCTATAATTCATGTTTTGCTTCATCGAAATCATTTTCTTGGGTTTTTTCTTATCACCTGCTTTGTCTTTAGCTTTGAGACCCATGGTTAATAATAAAATAGACAAAATAACACGAAAAATAGGCGCAAATACAACGAACTAAACAACGACGTGTTAACATGCAGCACCACAAACAAACAGACCTGAACGCCATTTATCGGTCGCCTATACAACTAACACTCATCGCAAAATCGTATCTCAAATATTTTCGTTGTATATCAAAGCTTGTATTTTCGCAAATTTTCTGTTATATCTCAAAAACATTCGATATCAGGGCAATCGTATGTCAAGTTTCCAATGTAATTTGATCACGAGAGAGAGAGAGAGAGAGAGAGAGAGAGAGACAGAGAGAGAGAGAGAGAGAGAGAGAGAGAGAGAGAGAGACGCTTTGGCAACAATGGTCTCGGGGATTGACGTAACGTTTATTTTCTGAACAGATAGGACAGAGAAGTGTTCGTTTATTAAACGGCCTCTGACTCATGCAGGAAATGTTTTTGTTGATACTAATATATAAGCCTATTTAAAGATACATTTACTTTAATTAGTCATATATGATACGTAAATAGTAATCAGCTGTTCTTGTAGCACCTCAATGATTGCAAAATCACTCCAGGTTGTACATAAAACTTCAAGAATGTAGTGTCACCAGAGGATTACATAGTTTTTACCTTCAGAAACCAGCAATTATTCTTTTATGAAAATAACTCCATTGGTTGTACATAAAACTACAGGAAACGACATGGTAGTGGTACAAATGCTTACAGTAAGGTTTTTATAACTTTTTATTAGTTTAAGACATATTTTGGCCAAGCGTCGTTCCGGCTTACGACGATTTTCGGCTTACGACGCGTCTCAAGAACGGAAACCCCCGTCGTAAACCGGGGACTGCCTGTAATGAGGATTACCCGGACTCACACGTCCAAGGGCACCACCCTCCAAAGTGAGAGGAGATCCCCCAACATCAACACCATACGCCCATTCGTCTACCTTCTTCCGATAATAAGTGAAAGGATGAAGGAGAAGAGAAATTACCATAAAAACAAAACAAGGACAAACCTTTGAAGTTCCCTCGGCTATTCCCAAGCGTAAGCATATTTTACGGATGAATACATGTCTCGTTACAAGATCAAAATCACTCACATTAAATACATGTCTCATCCTCTCGTTAAATACATCTCTCGTCCTCATGCCGGTCTGAACCAGTGTTAAAGGATGAAAGAATGTAAATAATATTTTGGTATACCTTTGTCGCCCGACTCTTAACACAAGTAGGGGGGGCGGTTATAAAGGCTATTACAAAGATTGGGTTTGTATATTAATTGAAAAACAAGGACAAACCTTTGTTTAGTAATAATATCAAACACAGTATAGTATACACATTTATTTAAAAAACAAAAATAAAGCAAAAGGATCCCACCGGGAAAAAAAGATCAACGACCTGTCAGCCGGAGCTCAAACACACGTCTTCATGAAGATGGCCGAAAGCAAAGTGGAGTGTTTACATCCGGGCAGACTAGCCTGCCCCATGGTAGTTACTGCCTAACCACCTTGTTCAAGATCCAACGGCCGTAATTCCAGCTACGCCGTAAGTAATTCCTTATGTAAAGGACTGAGGGTTTGCATTATGTGTCGGAACAAATGTCAGAAAAAAATTCCATTGTGTATATTTGCAAGTACTACTGAGCTGAAGGGAAGTAAGTACATAACTCTCCTGCCATAACAAGTACTATTATTGTAGACACAAAGAATTCCACAAAAAATAAAGAACAATTTTTATTATAATTATTCAACTGTTTCAATGCAATAAATTTTCAAGGCTATGGTATTGAGTTGCAAAAAACTGTGGATACGAATTGGATATTTTACACCAGAACCTGACTAAAAAAAAGACTTTTTCTCAAATAGATCACAAGCACTGGAGCCATTCACAAGTTCAATAAACTCTTCCTTAATAGCATCATTAACAAAAGCAACGTCTGTCTGGAAAAGGTCTCTAATTAGCTTCAAGTCTCCGTCAGACACATCAAGAAAATATCAGACTAGTATTTCATTTTGCAGCGAGGAAAGGCAATCCACTCTTATAAGCTTAGCATCTGGACTACAATAGAGGTGTCTTCCCTCTCAGCAAGTGGGCAGCCAGGCCCCTAACCCTAACAACCCGTGGAGAGTGCGTACCCCCTGACAGACCCTTGGCGTACCTCCTGTGGTACATGCACCCCAGGTTGGAAAACCACTGTATTAGACAGAACTCAACAATCACATGAAAAACAAAGGATTTCTAAGAAAGTATATAAAGGAAAGCAAAAAGCAAATCGGGCAGAGAGCCTATACAGATGTACAAACGCGACAGCATTCAGAGGCAAAGTGGAGTGCATACTGAGAGGTGGGTGGGGCTTTACCCGCCTATTGACAGTTAACGACATTGTCTCAAAGTAAAAGGGCTATTCCAACTTGCATTCACAGGCTAAATCCTATGTAAAGTACAAAGGATTGTATTTGCACACTAACAATTTGATTTTTACCATTAAGTAACAAAATTTTTAAGTAATTTGTACTCTTCATAAGTATACAAAGCCAAGTAGGGTTACTCCTCGGCATACTCGAGATGAGGAATAATCCTACAGAAAAAATTATGGTCTGTATTTTCATAAGAATACAGGCAGTCCCCGGGTTTACGACGGGGGTTCGTTCTTGAGACGCGTCGTAAGCCGAAAAATCGTCGTAAGCCGGAACGACGCTTGGAAATATGTCTTAAACTAATAAAAAAGTTATAAAAACCTTACTTGTAATCCTTTGGTTACGACATGTTGTTTCCTGTAGTTTTATGTACAACCTGGAGTTATTTTCATAAAAGAATGCTGGTTCTTGAAGGTTTAAAAACTATTGTAATCCTCTGGTGACACTACATTCTTGAAGTTTTATGTACAACCTGGAGTGATTTGCAAAATCTGAGGGCTACAAGAACAGCTGATTACTATTTACGTATCATATAGACTAATTAAAGTAAATGTATCTTTAAAAGGCTTATATATTAGTATCAACAAACAATTTCCTGCCATGAGTCAGAGGCCGTTTAATGAAACGAACACTTCTCTGTCCTATCTGTTCAGAAAATAAACGTTACGTCAATCCCCGAGACCATTGTTGCCAAAGCGTCTCTCTCTCTCTCTCTCTCTCTCTCTCTCTCTCTCTCTCTCTCTCTACTCTGCTCTCTCTCTCTCTCTGATCAAATTACATGGAAAACTTGACATACGATTGCCCTAATATACGAATGTTTTGAGATATAACAGAAATTTGCAAAAATATGACAAATTTGTCCAAAATTGCATTTTTCCTAACTATACAAACCTGAGGTCCTTTTTACAATAGGAAGGTACTAGCGGCAGCTGGATAGGTCGTAAGCTTACGAACAAGGGGTTCGGTAGTTAAAATGCTTGTCCGACAGGCGCGCGTGCGCGACTGGGAGGTAAAACAATCACTTTTGCTTTTGGCCCAAGCACAAAAACTGCAGAGTGAGGGGTGGCATGAGGTGGTGGGACTATGTGTAAAAGGACCTCAGGTTTGTATAGTTAGGAAAAATGCAATTTTGGACAAATTGTATTTGTTCCGACACGGCATACAAACCTTCGGTCCTTTTACAATAGGAAGACTCACTTCTTGGTGGGAGGAATCTGAGTCTTTTTGTGAACAGACTGGTGTTCGCCCAACCTTGGAAGTCTGCCCTGGTCGTAAGAGCGAGGGAGGGATCCAAGCCTCTGTCCGATTGATCGGGGCGTGCACCGCAGGATCAATGGTCAGACCTCTGGACCGAGTACTAAGAGAGAGGCAAGCGTATCTCTTTGTACCAGCAATGTAAGAAACTTGTTCCTGTACAGGAGCAAATATAAAGTCATGGGTTTGACTCTTGTAGGCATCCACTTCCCCCCCCTGTAGGAGGAAGTGGTGGTATTTCTGCTCCTATCCCTAGTGAAAGGGATAGGATGGGGCTCTGTCATATAGCTCACCTGCATCTCGTCCTCATCCAGCGTAGTGACGACGTGGCCCTCTACCCACAGGTAGAGGAGGAGGAAAAGATGAGAAGAGGGAGCCAGTCACTCACTCACTCACACATCCATCCACACAGTCATCACCAGGACTTGATGCTGTTTCAGCCTGCGAGGGTCTGGGTTAGCTACACAACTTGTTGAGCAGCCACCACGGGTCCCAAGGAAAAGGTATCCAAGGACCTGTGGGCAATATCCCGAAGGTAGAAGGACGTAAAGGTAGTCTGGTTAGACCAGACCCCTACCTTCAGGACCTGCGCCACGGAGAAGTTCTTACGAAACGCCAACGAGGGGGGGGGCAATACTTCTGACTTCGTGAGCTCTCGGACGGGACGTACGGATGTCGTCACTACCATCAGCCTCATACGCCCTCCTGATGACCTCACGCAGCCAGAATGAAAGAGTGTTCTTGGATACTTCTTTCTTGGTTACCCGGTGCTAACGAAGAGGCGTCGACACTCAGGCCTGAGGTGTCGAGTTTTCTTCAGATAGCGCCGTAGCGCCCTCACAGGACAAAGCAGCATACTCATCCGCATTCATTATCGGTGAAGTCCATTAGGGAGGGAATCGTGAAGGACTCGAACCTGTCGTCAGGGACAACGGTTTCTGAGTCTTCGCAACGAAGTTCGGACGAAATCGAGCGTCACAGATCCCCATCCCCTGGAGTGTCGTACATCATAGGAAAGACCATGAAGTTCCCCTACTCTCTTCGCCGATGCCAGGGCCAGCAAGAAGAGGGTCTTGAGGGTCAGATCCCTGTCTGACGACTCTCGGAGTGGCTCGAACGGCGTTCGAGTCAAACTCCTAAAGGACGAGAGTCCCATCCCACGCAGGGGGCCTGAGTTCCCTGGGTGGGCAAGACCTTTCGAAGCTCCTCATAAGCAAAGGAGATCTCGAACGAGTTTCGAGATGTCCAATCCCCTCAGTTTCAGGACGAGAGCCAGGGCGGCTCTGTATCCTTTGACTGTGGGGACTGAGAGGAGCTTCTCTTGGCGAAGAAAAACGAGGAAATTCCGCTACCTGTTGAAGAGTGGCTCTGAGAGGAGATAGACCCCGTCTACGACACCAACCAACAGAAGACGGCCCACTTCCCCTGGTACACAGCTGCAGAGGACTGACGGACGTTTCCAGCCATCTCTGTTGCTGCGCTACGAGAAAAGCCTCTCGTTCGCAAGAGATGGTGGATAACAGCCAGCCGTGAAGACGTAGGGACTGGGACTGCTCCGGTGGTACCGCTCGACGTGTGGCTGGGCGAGAAGGTTTGTGCCAAGGGGGAATCTCTCTCGGTTCTCCTGCGAGAAGAGCCAGCAGGTCCGGATACCAAATGGCCTGTGGCCATTTGGGAGCCACCAGGATCATCCTGAGATTCGGGGTGACCAGTGCTCGACTGATCACCTTGCGAATCAGGCTGAACGGGGGAAAGGCATAGACGAAGAGGTTGTCCCACGGGTGTTGAAGAGCGTCCTCTGCAGCTGCCCATGGGTCCGGCACGGCTGAGAAGAAAACCTGAAAGCTTTCTGTTTTTTGTGCCGGGTGGCGAACAGATCCACGACTGGTCGCCCCCACAGGTCGAAGAGCCTTTCCGCCACGTCCTGGTGTAGAGACCACTCGGTCCCTATCACCTGATCCCACGGACGGCTGAGCGTGTCTGCTACTACATTCCTCTTCCCTGGAATGTAGCGTGCCGACAGCTCTATTGAGTGTGCCTCGGCCCACTCGTGCACCTGCCGAGTCAACTGGTACAACGGGAGAGACACTAGGCCCCCCTGTTTGTTGACGTAGGCCACTACCGTGGTGTTGTCGCACATCAACACCACTGAGTGTCCCATCAAGCGGTCCTGGAACTCTTGGAGAGCGAGGAACGCTGCCTTGAGTTCCAGTACATTGATGTGAAGGTGCTTGTCGTTCTCGTCTCCCACACTCCTGAAGGTCAGCAACTCCTCCAGGTTGTGCGCCCATCCCTCGGTCGATGCGTCTGAGAACAGCTGCATGTCCGGGGGGGGGAGATGCGCAGAGGCACTCCTCTTAAGAGGTTCCTGTCGTCCAGCCACCAGGCTAGGTTCCTGCCTCACCTCCGGTGTCAGTGACACTGGAAAGCTTGGGGGATCCGTCGCCTGTGACCAACTCCTCCTTTAGTCTCCACTGAAGAGACCGCAGGTGAAGACGCCCGTGAGGGACTAACTTCTCGAGTGACGACAGGTGTCCGATCACGACTTGCCATCGCTGAGCTACCTGTTCCTGCCGAGACAGGAACTGGTGGCTGCCTCCCTGAATCTGCTGATCCGCGAGTCTGCGGGAAGACTCGCCCTGCTACCGTGTCGATCAGCATACCCAGGTACTTCATCCTCTGCTTGGGCTCGAGATCGGACTTTTCGAAGTTCACAACGATCCCCAGATCGCGACAGAACTCGAGCAGTCGATTCCCTGTCCTGTAGCAACTGCGAGCGGGAGCTCGCCAGGACTAACCAATCGTCGAGATACCTCATCAGACGTATGCCCGTGCGAATGGGCCCAAGCAGACACCAGAGTGAACACTCGCAGTGAACACCTGTGGGGCGGTTGAGAGACCGAAGCAAAGTGCCCTGAACTGGTACACCGTTCCCGTCGAGGATGAAGCGGAGGTACTTTCTGGAGGACTGATGAATGGGTATTTGGAAATACGCATCCTTCAAGTCCACTGAAAGCATGAAATCGTTCTCCCTGATGGAGTCGAGCACGGAACGTGCCGTCTCCATCGTGAACCGGGTCTGGCGAACAAACGCGTTCAGAGGAGAGAGATCTATCACGGGCGCCAGCCTCCCGTGACTTTTCCACAAGGAAGAGTCGAGACTGTAAAAGCCCGGTGACTGATCCGTGACGATTTCTACAGCTCTCTTGCTCAGCATGGTCTTGATCTCCTGTCTCAATGCTACGTCCTTCGATGACCCTGGAACGTACGACTGCTGTTGGACCGGGTTGGAGGTGAGGGGTGGCGAGATTCGAAGGGTAATAGATATCCCTCCCGAAGGACATCTACAATCCAGGTCTCGGCGCCGTAGCGCTGCCAAGTTGCCCAATGGCTGGCCAGGCACCCCCCCACTTCCGGCAAGCAGGTGAGGGGGAACGCCGTCCCTAGAGTTTGTTTTTTTCCCCCCTTTCTTCGACTTCTTCCCAGAGCCTCCTCGGGAGAAGGAGGGCTGGGAGGAGGGCTGGTTACGGCTCCCCTTTGTAGAAGTCGAAGAAGACAGAGTCTTTCCCGAGGCTTCGACGCAGCTACCGTCTTAGCCACCGAGGAAGCGCTAGCCGAGCTCTTTGGCTTGGCCGCAGTCCGAGGCTGCCCCAGAAGCCTTCGAGACTGCCTGGTGAACCAGACGGTCACTGTCGTCAGTGCGCCGTCTGTCCACCGCAGCGTCCACCATCATCTCCTGGGAAGAGAGACGTGGAACTCCGTAAAGGTCCGTTGCGTAGTCCCAATGCCGCTTCACGCCCGGCCGCCCTGGAAACTCGAGTAAGGACAGCGTCCCTACGTCGGAGAACCAGGTTGGCCCACAGGTTCACCGTCTGGTGGGCAAGGAAGGAGATGGCTCTTCCCCCCAGACTGGCAAAGTCTCCTAAAGGCCGAGGTCATCTTCGGGAGAAATTCCCCCGGAGTTGGCTGCGACCTTAGATACTGTGAGGGGACCACAGATCTAACCAGGAGACGGCCTGGAAAGCTGCCATGGCAGTAGATTCCAGGCCGAGTGCCTCTTGCTGCGAGAAACCATAGGTTCTCGGACAGGAGCGCTGCAGAGAGACACCCGGAGTCAGCTGGCTAACTCCGGGTTCACCTGTTTGGGCGGCATCGGGTCCTCAGATGGCACGTAAAAACGCCGCTGTCGCAGCAGAGGAGGTGGAAGCAGCTTGCTCGACCTGCCAGACTTGAGAGAAACCGTCTTGGCCCGGAGACAAGAGATTCTACCTGGTCCAAGCACTGAGTCGGCAAGCTCGGAAACGCGGCAAACCCACCGTCGGTCTGGGTTCCCTCTTCGGGCCCCAGAACGACTCGAGCCGGGACGTGGGCTCGGATGTGGGAGCGGGCGATCCTTCCGCGAGGTCGTTGTGCTGACGAATCAGCGCAATAACCTCGGCAAAGTTTCCTCTGGATCTCAGGAGTGACTGCGTCCTGCGGAGGTCGGACCATCCAGTCCCTCAAACAGGAGCATCTCCCGAGACCCTCCCCCTCGAGGGGGGGAACAGCGACAGACCCCTCTCGGTCTCCTCCAGCACTTGTGCATACGACCTGGCCGGTCCGAGAACCGTGCCTGGTACGTAGGACGACGTGGTGGGATCCTGAGGGGCGCACCCCTCACGATCACTCCTCAATACCTCGCCCCTCCCGGTGTAACCCTAGGAGGTTGAAGGTATGGGAGAGGCAGACCTGACGCTCCCTCCTCGCTCGCTGGCAGAACCAGTGGGCTTGGAAGACTGCAGGCGATCGTCAACACCCACGGTGGCGATCGAGCTGCAGGCCTAGTCGAGCCGTCTCGCTGTGGAGAACGGCTGGACCTGAGAACAGCGGCCCCACCGGTCTCGTGTGTCAGAGGAGCTGGTGCTGGTCGCCGTACCCGATCGCTCTCTGTGAGAGTGACGGTCAGGCGACCGGCGAGCTCCACTGTCACGGTGAGAGCCGGTGCGTATCCTCACGGCGCATCACGTCGCTGTACCAGCCGTGGCTGGCACCGGCGCGAAAGGGGGGACCTCTTCCCAGCCTCAGCCCGTGGCCGGTCGTGGACCGTCACGTCCGCCCGGGTAGCCAGCTGCTCGCCGCGAAAGCGAGAGCTGGTCTGGGGAGAGTCGCGTGAGCGGCTGTCACCAGTCTTCCGCTCCGTGCCGTGAACCTGACGCTGAGCTGGCTCAGAGGTCTGGTTCCTAGCTGCACGGTCGCTGGTAGGCGACCGTACACTCGTACCTCTCGCGAACGAGAGGCCGAGACGGACCCTGCTGCCGTGGTCGAACCACTAACAGCAGGTGAGGAAGTGCCGGTGTTAGCCGGCACTCCTCTGGTCCCCGTAGTCTTCTTCCTCCGCGGAAGAAGAGATGGGTCCTGCCCCCGAAGGAGCAGGGTGACCAGCGGAAGAACCCCCCGTCTCACGGAGCGAGACGGGCCCTTAGAAGCTCCCGAAGGAGACTTCTTAGGGGGGGGGAGGCGACCTTCTTCTTCTTAGGCGGTAGCTTTCCGACGACTCCTTTGCAGGCCTTCGCTTCTTCCTACCTTCGTACAAGCCCCACTGCGCCTCCGACCAATTACAACATACTTCACAGGGCTCGGCTCGAGTGCATTCGCGCCCCCGACACCGAGCGCACAAAATATGTGGATCAATTTCAGGGGAACGAGCGGAAACTTTCGCATTTACGCCACCTTCGGTACCCGGGTCATAATCTCCGGGGGATAGCGAGGCGTGGAGATTCCATGATTG
>NC_061091.1:2801006-2942990 GCF_015104395.2 Macrobrachium nipponense | reverse complement strand
TGGCGCCGAAACTTGGCTGCACGGTCTCCCGAGGGAGAACGTACACTCGGGATCTCTCGCGAACGAGAGACCGAGCCGGAACCTGGCGTAGCGGCATCGCCGCTAGCACCAGGCGAGGAAGTACCAGAGCTAACCGATACTCCTCTGGTCCCCGTCTATCTCTTCCTTACGGAAGGCTGGGGAGACGGGCCCCGCTCACCGAATGGAGCAGGAGGACCAGCTTATTGAAGGACCCCCCTTCCCCCTCCCACCTTAGGGGTAGGGACGGGCCCTTAGAAGTTCCTGAAGAGACTTCTTAGGGGGGAAATGCAGGCCCCTTCTTCTTCTTCGGCTTATGGGCCTAGAAGTCGAAGGGAAGAGGCAGCAGCAGACGATGAAGACGAAGATGACAGCCTTCCTTCTCCTCTTCTCGTCAGCTCACGCAGGACAGTCGTCAGGTCCTCCATCCAGGCCGGAGCCGGGGCTATTTGCCGAAGCAAGCACGGCCCGACTGCACCTGTCCGGAAGGACCTGGGACTGGGGAAGACACACCGTGGGCAGGACCAGCATGGACAGGCTCAGGAACCAGGAGCGACAGGAACAGCAACCAGCTCAGGAGCGGTAGACCCAGAAGGGACAGCCAAGCCAACAGCGGGAATCACATCAGCGGCAGGTACGGCAGGCCCAGCGATCGCCTCGTAGAATCATCGGCAGCCAGCGGAACCTGGGTCCTGGCGGCCGGTCCAGGGGCGAGCTGCTGGAACAGCGGAAGTCTGGGGCAGGCAACACGAAGAAAAACAGGCGGCGGCGGCCACCCACCTCGGTACGGCGGCGGCCCTAGTAGCGGCAGACGGCGTCATCGACACAGCATGGGGAGTGTAGACCAGGAGGGGGGGGGGGGGAGCAGCATAAGCGGGTGCCGTGGTAGTTAGTGGAGACGCGCCCCAGACCTCGCTAGACGCTGCAGCAGCCCGTGGATGCTAGGCACGCCCTGCCGCCGCGGTGGTCCATACCTGTCCAAGGTCGTTCCCACGGATGTAGCACCTGCGGTAACATAGATAGATTAGTAAGAGGGGTTCCCTCACGCACGGGGGAAGACATGCCCCATCCCGAACGCAGGAAGACCCCAAATACAAAATACAACGAAGAGCTGAGCGGGGGGCAGAAGGAAGACGAAGAATCGGATACCAAGGGTAGTCGCGGGAGAGCTTTCCGACGACTTCCTGGCAGACCTTCGCTTCCCCTACCCCGCACAGCAGTGAAAAAGTAATATGAATACTGCCCTTGCGATTCACTTCATAGAACTTAAGGGAAAAGATCAATTCCCGGGTAAGAACGGAACTTGATCCAATAACTATGATGCTATCATAAAATATATATGAAAATGAAAACCGAATACTGCACTTGCGATTTCACTTTCACATAAAAAAAATCGTAAGGATCAATTCCCGGGTAAGAACGAAAATTGATCCAAATTAAATTTCATGCAAAATAAATAAATGAAAATGAAAAGAATATTGCAATTGTGAATCCACTTTCATGCATTCTATTATACAAAAATAAAATTAAAAGGCTCGTGCCGAGCGCAATCACACTCTCGGTAACGAACGCACAGGGCAAAAATATAATGAAAATGTTATTGTTATGATACAATAAAGTTTGTTCATACTTACCTGGCAGATATATATATAGCTGTATTCTCCGACGTCCGACAGAATTTCAAAACTCCCGCAAACACACGCAGTGGGCGGCCAGGTGGTTAGTACCCATTCCCGCCGCTGGGAGGCGGATATCAGGAATATTCCCATTTTCTATTCAGATTTTTCATACCACTGTCCCCTGAGGGGAGGTGGGTGGGTACTTTAATTATATATATCTGCCAGGTAAGTATGAACAAACTTTATTGTATCATAACAATAACATTTTGTTCATGAAACTTACCTGTCAGATATTATATATAGCTGAATCCCACCATTGGAGGTGGGAAGGGACAGAATAGAAGGATTTAGGAAACACCTCAAGTGCAGATGATGACATCTTGATCCTACCTGTTAGCACCTGTAGCATAGCGACTTCTTGATTACTGTCACCGAAGTCTGCTTTTGCTTTACTAGAGTTACCAACAAGGTAGTGACCTGTGTAGTTGGTGCGCTCTAGATGATCTGTCAACGGGGGCGTGACCACATGTGACTAGACCATATTGACCATACTGTGAGGGCAACGAAGCTAAAACCACCACCTGACCTAACCCTATCGAAGTTAGTCCCATAACTTCTAGCTAACGAAAGGAAAGCGCCTCAAGCGACCAACCCTTCAAAGTTTAAAAGTTCACACCTATCCCTTTCTATAGGATAGGATTCGTGCTGCTTCCTGCCTCCAATAATATTTCTACGGATATGTATGGTCCTAGCGACTCGCAGATCTCATATGTCGTCTTCACATCCCGTCGGGAGTGTGAAGCGAACACAGAGTTGCTTCGCTCAAACGTGGCACTCAGGATATTACTGAGTGTCATGCTCTGTTGAAATGCTTCCGAGGCCGCGCCCTCACCTCGTGAGCATTTACTTTAAAAGGTTTCAAATCTTTGTTCAAACATGACGAATGAGCCTCTTAGAAAGACTCCTTAAAAATAACGCCAGGGCGTTCTTCGACATGGGCAAGTCTGGTCTTTTTACGGAACACCGCAGATTGTCCGAATGACCTTGACTTTCTTTAGTTTTATCAAGATAAAACTTGAGAGCCCCGACAGGGCACAGGACTCTCTGTGGCTCTTGCCCAATAATTTGTGCCATCCCCTTGATCTCCAGGCCTCTGGGCCAAGGGTTAGACGGGTTTCGTTCTTAGCAAGAACGGAAGGCTTAGAGGACACCGAATTATGTCCTCTAAAAGCCAAAACCTCTGATGATGGGCTAAAACCTCACTAACCCTCAATGCCGTAGCTAGAGTGGTTAGAAAATTAGCCATTTCTGGTCACGTGTATTAAGTTTACAGAAAGGAGAGGTTCGAAATGCTTTGACATCAAGAACTTCAGACTACGTCTAAGCTCCATCAAGATTTCCGCAGACCTCAAAGATCGTGAAGGGCTTTGTTGTTTGACAGATCCGAATCTCTGAGCCTAGAGGCGTCAACAACATATTTCCGTATTCTACAATCGTTGGGACTGTTAGCTTATCCCATAATTCAGACGGAAAGGGAAGACGGTAAAGTAATTCACAGAGGTGGAGGTGTAGGAGCAGTCATTCTTCCTGCACTATCTCCAGAATCGGCCCACTCCGATTGGTACACTGCAAATATGCAGCACTGCTTTGCTTTGGCAATGAGACTTGTAATTAATCTTGAAGATCCTCTCGCTTATCGACAGTCTGAACGCATCCAAGACTCAGAGCGGAGAGGTTTTAGGGTACCTCTCGAAGTGAGGCTGTTAGAGTAGACCGATTCTCTCGGGAAGGGTCCTTGGTAAAATCCCTCTGAAGACGTGACCTCTGTGAAATCCAGCCTCTCGAAGGCCAACATGGGCGATCAGCGTCTTTCTCGCTCCCTCTGACGCCAGCGATTATCTTATCAGCTTTCCTAAGCTTTTGAATAGGGGAAAAGAGACTAACCAACTATCCCCTTCCATACTATATGATTGCGTCTATTGCTACCGCTCTCGGATCGAGAAATAAGGGAGCAACGTAGAGGAAGCTTCTTCGTCTTCAATATTGCGAAGAAATCTACGAAAGGACGTCTCCAACGTCTCCACAACTCTCGACATACTTCTAAGCGAGGATTACTCAGACGTCAGTAGTTGCTGCCGCCGATCGAGAAGATCCTCAACGGACGTGCAATAGAGTAACGAACCTCTTGGAGATCGTTACGTTCCGTGCCTATGTCGATAAACCATCTCTCTCTTCTTGGGATATGAGAGAGCTGCGAAATTATCTGAGATGATTTGGACCAATCGACCAAAAACTCACTCTTCGAGGAACTGGAGAGCCAACCAAATTGCTTCCAATTCTCTTAGATTATGTGCCAGGACCTCTGTACCTCTGTCCGGATGCCTGGCACCCTCTCGGTATCACCTGAGGTGATCGTCAACCCATTGAGAGATGTTTAGAATTATTTTTCTAGATCTTTGATGTTATTTCAGTCCTCCTGCAGGAAAACTGTAGAGGTCTGAAATTGCAGTCTATTCAGGGAAACAAGCTTCTCCAGCGAGGAAATGGTCCCAGCGACTATCATCCTTCCCTCACTAAGCATGCTTCCTTCCCTAATAAGGCTGCGACTTTGCATAAGCAGGAGAGCATTATTATAGTGCTATGCCGCGGTAAACTCGTACAGAATTCTGTTACAGTGCTGGTACAAGCAGCGCTGACAGGTCTAAGAGATATCTCTGTTGAAAATTTCTTAGCAATAGGAAGTCGTGTTTATTCATGATTACTAGAAATCCCCCTCAACCCGCCCAGGCGAAAGTCATGATTGTAGGGTAGAGATATGGTTTCGTCAATCAATCCCGCGGAGAGAGAGACGTAACCGACAGAGCTTAAACAGCGAGCTACCTGATACTGAGTTGGTACACTGTGACAGTCACAGGCAGCAGGCAGCAGCTTATGTTCACCTTCTCACGCAGTCTTATGCCGAGTTGCCAGCTATTCTATTCATCTAAGGAATAGATTTTACATTATTTGAACAGAAACTCTCAAGTTGGCATATTTAAGCGAAACAAAAATTCGCTAAATACAGAAGCTGATTTTGTGTTGTCGTAACATTACGCTTAATTAACCAATGTTAAATCGGAAACTCCTGGAAAGTTGCCTGGAGTACCGATTAAATATACTGCGTCATCCACAATGACAGCAACCTCTCGTCTCGCACTATTCTGCCTGAGTTACCAGCTACTCTCTTTCTAACGAAGGAATAGGTTTGTTACTATTATCGATAAGGAAATTCTCAAGCAGGCATATTTAAGCGAAACATAATTCGCTAGATGCCGACGCTGAGTTAAGTGTTGTTTGTAACAATACCTTTAGCGTTGTCCTTACAGCGGAAACTCCTGGAAATTTGCAGGAAGGACCGATTAAATACATTTACAATAACCGTCTTTTCGGTTGCCATCTGTAGAGGTAAACATGATATGCGTATATGACTTGAACATACATTAGTAATATGACGCAAAGATAAAATACGTAAGTATTGTAGTCACTTGAACATAAAATTCTCTCTAATGAATGAGAGCTCTCTCGAATTTTGTTTAATGAGAGCTTATCCGCTTAAGCGATAAAATGTTATGAAGATCTTTGTCAATGAGAAACTAACCCATTTACATGACAGAAAGTAATCCAGGAATTCGAGCATATAGTTTTCCCGATTCCCGCAGAAATCGAGGAAGGGGCAAGATTCCTAATCAGGAGACTGGGCTTACGACAGGAAGGACCTTAATGTTCCCTTCGGCAGCGCAATCCCGAAAGCAGACGAGGCGTTTTATGACACCGAATCTGCTTACAGTTTTCTGGAATTCATCAAGTGATGGATTCTATTGAACGCTCCCTTCGTAGAAAGCGAAGTAGACATCTTGACGAGACCAAACTCCTTCCTCTACTTCGACGACGCCCCTCTTGAAGAGCGTTCTTGCAGGAATCCTGCCGAACGTCTTGATGCGTAGGACGCCTATCGTTCTGAAGAACGTCCTGGCCAGTGCTCTACCGAGCGTCATGACGTGTAGGATCGAGCGTCTTCAGCGTCCTCGCTAGCGTCCTGGCGAGCTCCTCGCTAGCGTCCTGGCGAGCGTCCTCGCTAGCGTCCTGGCGAGCGTCCTCGCTAGCGTCCTGGCGAGCGTCCAGATATGTAAGACATCGAGCGTCTTCCAAAAAGCTTATCAATGTTTATGACGTCGAGCGTCTCCAGAGCGTCCTGATGAGCGTCTCTCGTGTAGGACGTCGAGCATCGGCAAAAGCTTCCTCACGTCTCAATGCGTAGGACGTTGAGCTCTTCAAGAGACGTCCTCGCGAGAGTCTTACCGAGCGTATGGTGCCTAGAACACCAATGGGCATCTCAGAGATCCTTGTCGAGCGCCCTGATGCATGAAAGGCCATAAGACTTGAACCATACCGTAGACTTAAAAGTGAATTCTCTACTACATTCATCTTCTCACTAAGCATGTACTCTAATAACCATGCTTTCGTAAGCATGAGAACATTATATAATATATATGTTTCTGCTGCGTTAGATTCCTTTAATAATGTTACCTACGGTAATCAGCATTGAAAGGCTGGAATATCTTTCTTATTGAACGTATCTTAGCAAAAGGCAGACAATATTTTATTTATGTTTGCTTAACTATCCCCTCAATCCGAGGCGCTAAGACCGCGATTGTAGGGGAGAGATACGGTTAGTCATTCCTCCCGCAGGACCCGTGAGACCTCTCATGACTGAGCAATAGATGGTTACTGCGTTGGTCTAAGCGATAGCAGCCCCCTCCGTTAGCTGTCTGGCCTTACTCTTCGAGGTTGCCAGCTACTCCCATTCAATAAAGGAATCTTATAAAATTATTATCGAACTTCAGGAAGTTCTTATTAATGTATATTTAAGCGAAACAAGACTTCGATAAATCTAGAAGCTAATTAGTATTGTCATAAACAATCCCTTTAAAAAAGCGTAGTCCCTTCTGAGGAAAGTCCTGTAAGGATACTGGTAATAGAGTTGCACAGCAAAGAAGTAACTACGGTATGTGCTATGATTTGACCGTATCGATATTATCATACAGCAGATACTCTACTACCTTCTTTCCCTGCCGAGGCAGATAGAGAAAGGAAAAAACTTTTACTATCTTCGTTCTTTTCGTTAATAGAACGATAGAAAGAGAATATATTTCCTTAAGTAAGGAAGTTTAATCCAGGAACTCTTTAAATCTTCGAATTTCCTCATAAATCGTTCGCGGAAGAGACAGAATTCCTGTTCATCTCTAGGGTTTACGGAAGGAAGTAGATATTTCCTATCCGCCATCATACCCAAACGTCGATAAGATTCTTATTAAGAAAACCAAGGTTTCTCCCGTACGTCTTGGTAAAAACTTCGACATGACTGTTGCTTATCAAATACGGAGGCGTCCCGAAAAGCGTCCTCAAAAGCGTCCTGCTTCAAGGGGAGCGCCGCTCATGAAGCGTGCTAGTCATAAGCCGATGTACGGTGATCGTCGTCCGACGAGTATTATGGACGTTCGCAACTCCTGACAAAGACGGCGGCCGCTTGTGCGACATCTTGCGTCTCTGTCACGCTCATCGACACTTCCAGAAACGCACTCAAAAGGACGCCTTAGGGTACGCCTTCTTCCTTTTCACAGTAAGTGAGATTAATGGCGATCTGGGCGCTTAACAGCGTTCTTCCTATTTCCTTCTTCTTTCTCCCATGTGTTGGAAAGTCGTCAAATTGTTAAGGCGGCGATTACAATCGCACGACAATAGAGAGAGGATGTGAAGCGTCCTCCTCAATAAGCTTCTATTTAAAGGGCGCGAGTCCTTCCGAGAGCTCCAACCCCCTGTACGGGGAGGACGCCTCAGAGGACGAGAAGCAATCCTTCAGGATTCGTGCACGTGCACGATCTTTGGCAGCCTGAAGAAGTGTCGTCAGGTCTTGCCGAAGGGACGCCAGATCGGTGGGGGGGTTCCTCGTAACCCTCCTTCGGCTTTCGCGTACTATGCCCGCTCCCTGTTCTGGCTGGGAGTCCGACAGAGGTCTAGAACCTAGAGGCATTATAAGGCACCGATCTGACGCCCCCTCCACAACACTAGGGGCAAAATCAACATCACTACACTCACAACACTGATTGGAGAGCGAGCACTTTTTCAAGCTTACTTGATGTAATCCACCATAATAGAAAGGGCATTACGTCTCACAGAACTTCCTCTAGGCCCGTAAGCCATACCACAGGGTTAGGCAAAATAAAGTCTACTGGAGGTTAGTAGGTTCATTATCCTAACTTCTGTTACTGTGGAGGAAGACCTCCTGATTCTATCACGCTCTAATTTGCGTACATACGAATCATACGTCTCTTTCGGAATTCAGTCAACATTACACTAATTACATTGATCTTTCAACAAAGAAAAACATGTAAACATCATGTATACTAAGCGAGTGTCTACCGAAGGTTTCGGTAGCCTCCCCTTACCCGTTGCAGACAACAAAGTCTGAAACTAGGCTAACTAGATTCAGACATCATATGCAATGAAAAAATTTTAATTAATTTATGATAGCGTATGCCTAGCCACAAATTCAAGTCAATAATTCATTCAAAAAAAATAGTAGTATACTTAAGCGGCTAATGAAGTTTCAAAATCCTAGGCGGAGGTAGTGGAAACAGGTGTTTTCACTACCGCGACAGAGAAAAAAATCTGAATAGAAAATAGAGGAATGATTCCTGATAGCCTCCCCCAGCGGCGGGAATGGTACTAACCACCTGGCCGCCCACTGCTGTGCCGGGAGTTTTTTGAAAATTAAACTGTCGGACGTCGGAGAATTACAGCTATATATATATCTGACAGGTAAGTTTCATGAACAAAAGAGTACTTACATTTTTCAATTACACACTTTCGCCCAAAATACATGACTCGGCGCGAGCGCGCCCGCCCTCGGCACCGAGACATCAATTCAAGGTTCAATTCATGAAAAGAGAGGAAATCGCCGCATCTACGGCGATAACTCCATGTTGGTTCATAATTAAGTATGAAAATGAAAACAGTGTACTTACAGTTTCATTTTCAAGTCAAACAAACCATTAGTAGAAAACACAATATAAACAAAGCATACGACGATGAAGCGGGCAGAGAGCGATGACGAACACGTCCTTACACCCACGCGGAAAGCAAGCAAAAGGGATTTGTTTACCTCCCAGTCGCAGCGGCGCGCGACTGTCGGACAAGCAGTTAACTACCGTTCTCCCCCTTGTTCGAAGCTTACGACCGTTCCAGCTGCGCTCCAGCTGCCGCTAGCTACTTCCTATTGTTTAAAGGACCGATGGTTTGTATTACGTATCGGAACAAATATAATGAAAAAGAGTACTTACATCTTTCAATTACACACTTTCGCCCAAAATACATGACTCGGCGCGAGTGCACCCACCCTCGGCACCGAGACATAATTAAATTCAATTTCATGAAAAGAGCGGAAATCGCCGCCTCTACGGCGATAGCTCCATGTTGATTCATATTAAGTAATGAAAATGAAAACAGTGTACTTACAGTTTCATTTTCAAGATCACAAACAAACCATTAGTAGAAAACACATATAAACAAAGCATACGACGATGAAACGGGCAGAGAGCGATGACGAACACGTCCTTCACACCCGCGGCCGAAAAGCAAAAGTGATTCTTCACCTCTCGGGCGCGCGCGCGCGCGCGCGCACGATCGGACAAGCAGTTAACTACCGTTCTCCCCTTGTTCGAAGCTTACGACCGTCCCAGCTGCCGCTAGTTTACCTTCCTATTGTTAAAGGACCGAGGGTTTGTATTACGTATCGGAACAAATGAAGATTTAATGCCTCGACTGAGACAGATTTAGAAGAAGAGACTTCCGGCAAGGCGAAAACTAAAAAAAGACACTTTCCATAGAGACCACTAACTATGATATCCTTAACTTCTATTACTGTTCAGACTCCAGACTATTAAACATGCATACTAGCAACGCTATTCTACATTATCCTACTAAGACAATATTTACTACTAAACCCTCATGCCGGCTTCTGCAGTAATCCTATGTATCTAGCTACACATGTATCGTAAGTATTCTATTGTAGTATTAGTATGTCACCCTTAATTATATAACTATTCTCTGACATTGTTTGTACGGAGTATACTGCATCGCCAACTGGTCGTTCACCCTAATCTCACTCACATCGCATCGTAAAACATGCTGTTTTCTGTCTTCCGGTCAAAGATTTATATCAATAAACAATACCAGGAAATCCTCATGATTAAAAGCGGCAAAAAAATGAAAACGCAGTCAGACCAAAGTTGCTACTAACCTTCCCATAACCTGACCTCACCCGAATGAGCCAAATTTATAGGTTTTTTCAATATTTCTGGAAATTTCTCTGGTTCTTCAACCCCTCCCCCCATCCATCCCCGGGAAGTCCCCCTTCATCCTGGACTGACTTAGTTGTGGGTATAGACCACAGGGTGGTCTTGGTATAAGGTAGCTAGCGACTGACCCCCTCCCCCGCCTTGGAGGGAGCCCCTCTCTCGCTTTCATAAATATCCTAGAGTAATATATACGTTGAAAAAGGATATAAATTATTCTGTATTTCATCCTATTAAAGAAATTAACGGAAATTAAACAGAATTAACCGATGAAATCAAGTGAAAATAAAAAAAGTTTACTTGTGAACGAAGAATCACAATTTCTGGTTTGTTTACGTTGTTGTAGTAGTAGTAATTGTGACATTGCTAATTGTAGCGGCTCTCTTTCTAGTTCCATATCTCAGACGATTTTCTCTCTTATATCATAATAATTTAATGGACAATTTCCTCTGTCCTATATGACATCTACCAACATCTTTTCTGTGAGATTTCGTCCAGCATTTCCTCCTCATCTTCCAGTATGGCTGGAAATTTCTCTTTCCAGGTTCCGCCCCTCTTTGGCTGGGCTTAATTTCGTACTGTGTTGTGTCGGGTTCTTAAAATTAGATCGTTCATATTTTCCTTTGAACATCATCTGTCGATATTTCTTGAATGTGAGATTTCAGCCATTTATTTGTTCAGGTCTAATCCTGGTGGCACTTGTGTCTTTTGTAAGTTAGAAAATGCTATAGTTTCAATTGTCTTATTATTCTGAATATTTCATTCCTTTTCATAATTATTCTGGTCTTTCTTGCTGTTTGGTTCCTGGTTCCTTGGCGCTCACTCCACAAACACAGTTGCGGGCACACTACACTATGAGGTGCAACGCTTTATTTACTTTTACCCAAACTCCCTTTCATTTCTTCTTCTTTATAAGTGAGGCAGAGCCGTGTTACTTAGCTTTGACATCCATCGCTTTTCAGGTTAAGAACATTCTTAATTTTAAGGGCTATCCTTATATATTCTCCCAGTTTTCTGTTAGGGGATAAACATTGTCCCTTAAAATGTATATCCTTATCTGCTTTTTGTAATAATTTACACGTGAATAAAGGTTCAGTAGTGTCCTCCTCCACTCTACATATTTCACAGACCTCGTCATTAAATTTACCCCGGAAGTTAGCCTTTAAGTTCAACATATTCAGTCTGGCTTTCATAATGATACAGGCATCCTTTGTTTCCAGTTCCCTTATGTACTTGTTTTCCTCGAAGTTGTCTATGAATCTCAGCTTCTTCATTTCTTTTCTCTTTTCTCTCAAAGTCACTTGGATATCTTGATTAATTTTTTTCTTTATTTCCTTTTTCAGTGCTGCTTTAGGATATTCTCTTAGTCCATTAATTTCTATATCATATTTGGTGCATATGTTCACCACACTTTTTGTCCAACATTGCCCATATGGGGCTCTTAACTGATCTTCAACTATTTCTTTTACTAATCCTTTCTCCTCCGAATTTATTATGTTGTGGAAAAGCATTAACTTCTTATACTATATCATGGCGATCTTCTTCTTCTTCTTCTTCTTCTTCTTCTTCTTCTTCTTTCTTCTTTCTCTATCTTCTCTTCTCTCATCTCTCCTCTCTTCTTCTCTCTCTCTCTCTCTCTCTCTCTCTCCTCTCGTCTTCTTCTTCTTCCTTCTTCTCTCCTTCTCTCTCTCTCTCTTCTCTCTCTCTCTCTCTCTCCCCTCTTCTCTCTATCTCTCTTATCTCTCTCTCTCTCTCTCTCTCTCTCTCTCTCTCTCTCTCTCTCTCTCTCTTCCCCACACACCACACACACACACACACACACACACATATATATATATATATAATATGAGTACTTTATTAAATGAAAATGATAATATTGTTGATTTGGGTACATGTGTTTTCTGAAGTTCTTCATATTTATAATTAATGTTCAGCTTTGTCTTCTGTTTTATGTTTTTTCTTCAAATAAACTTTCCTTTCTTCAAGCATTGTGTCACTGTAGGACTTGATACTGATATGATTCGATGTTTATGAATGAATGATTTTCAGTAAAATGATAGTTATGAGACTACGTTTTTCTTTAAAGTAAGTTTCTTTTTCGTTTTTATAATCTTATTTCCTTATGTTATTTGTACTTGATGTATTTTTCTTTGTAGGCCTGTAAGAACAACGCTTTTTCCCTATTTTCATCGAACCCAATCATCAAGTGGCGTTGTTCTTCCTTCCGTCTGATAGAGTGTTCCGCGGCCTTTCCGCTGATGTATAATACATACAATTCCATTATTTGTATGCCTTAATATATCTAAATGTATGTCTGTAAGAAAACACAAATTTACTGTCTCAGAGTCATTTCTGTTCGAGGTGCGAGACTGCACTACTTATCCATCTGCACCTGTCTATGTCAACCCAGTTTGTCTGTAAATAAATCATCAGTACCCAGCTACCTTGTCTTAATGTCCAGTCCTCACAACTGGTGACCTCCTGGAGTTGGTGACACAACGGTTTAGGCCCAGCCTTTCACGGACTAATTATGGCTGCTCACCTTCAGAGAACCTTTAACGGACTCAATACGGCGCAAAAGTTTAGGTCTCTGAAAACTCCACTGCGAGGACGACACCAACGCCATTAACGGACTAATCACGGCACTGCCTCCCAGCGTGTTTTGGCGTTTATTTCGAGGACAGGTAGCTGGGTGCTGGTCAGCCAACACAAAAATTCAGGCGGCGGTTCAGAAACATCCGTCCGACGTCGCGGCCTCCTTTTCCTTACCCGGGGGACGCCAGATATCTTCTCAACCCACCGAACCTGCGGGCCTCCTTGGTTCTTCCCCCTGCGCCATTACCGCACCTGCGAGTCCCCAGACGAAATCCCCTGCCTGCTGACGTCGCTGCTACACCCAGGGACGTGCTTTACCCACCCGACGTCGCTGCCTGTGGGCGTCCCCTGCCAGCCGACGCCGTTGCTACACCAAGGGACCTGCTTTACCCACCCGACGTCGCTGCCGCACATGTGGGCCTGCTCGGCCCCCTGACGTCACTGCCTGTGGGCCTCTTCAAACCCTCGATGCTGCCATTGCTCCTGGGGCTCACTCGGCCTTCCTGACGTCAATGCCGCGCCTGTGGACCTGCTCACCTTTTCCAACGCCGCCGCCTGTAGTCCTCCTTGGCCCACCGACACCGCTGCCACGCTTGTGGGCATCCCCTGCCTGCCAACGCTGCTACCTGTGGGTTTCCTCGACCTGCTGACGCCGCTGCTCACCTGTGGTTCCGCTTTGCCCACGGGACGCCGCTGCCGCGCTGGGGACTTCCTCAGCCCAACCTACGCCGCTGCCGCACCTGGGGATCCCCAGGGCCCGTCCCACTCCACCACCACACACAATGCAGCTCTCTCTCTCGCAGTCTTTGTCGCCCCGACATACAGTAGAACCTCCCCAGGCTACTGCCAGGGGAGGCATCCTGTCAATCAGCAAAACCGAAGGACTCTACACTCGATGACGCCCCACAACAAGTGTCACAAGGACACGGGGTCGCCCCCTGCCTCCAAGATTGTCATCCAATAACTATTCCATAACCATTGTCTGGGGGGGGGAGTATTTATAAGGACATCGCTTTTTCCCTATTTTCATCGAACCCAATCATCAAGTCGCGTTGTTCTTACTTCCATCTGATAGAGCGTTCCGCGGCCTTTCCGCTGATGTATAACACATGCAATTCCATTATTTGTACGTCTTAATATATCTAAATGTGTCTGTAAGAAAACACAAATTTACTGTCTCAGAGTCATTTCTGTCTGCGGTGCGAGACTGCACTACTTATCCGTCCACACCTGTCTATGTCAACCCAGTTTGTCTGTAAATAAATCATCAGTACCCACCTACCTGTCTTAATTTCCAGTCCTCACAGGCCATGTACTTGCAGGAACAAAAGCGAATTTTGTATCATATCTCTTTTTGGACAAATTTGTACTAATAGTTGTATATTTTGTCAATAAAACAACTAACTAACTAACTGCGTGCAATGGAAGAATGAAATAAAACTCCTGTGTCGACTTCTAAATTAAATTCGGCTACAAAAACTTCATTAACACCATAACTTAACAAGCTTCTAATGCCATTTGCACAAATTATACAGTAAATTATACATTAAATTAAAGCTGAGAATTGTACCTTTATGACGATGTCTTAATATTGAAAATAAATTTAGAAACAAGGAAGTTATTGAGAGTGATACCGTGAGTTTGGATTTTCTTCAAACAGCTGTTTATGTGGTTAAACATGCTCTAACAAATATTGGGGCTTCAAACGCCATTTACATATAATGAAAATCGAACAAATGATATATCAAATTAAAGCTGAGAATTCCACCTTTACAACAATACCTTAAAATTAAAAATATCTTTACAAATAAGAGAGTTGGAGAGGGGAATTCCGTGAGTTCCGAAATTTGTATGATAGGATTCCAAGGAAAAAACTTGGCCCAGAAAATATTAGATCACATAATTGAGATATCGGAAGAGCCAGCCTGAGGCTGAAAGAGCCACAAATAACAGTTGAAAGGAAAGCCAGTAGACAGAGAAACTACTGAATATTAAGAAATGCACCCAACCGAATCCCGTGCAAATCCTGAGATTTTAACTCTTTCTCTCGATCCGCATATTTGTCCATTTCTCCTTCCCGACTCACTACGATACATCCAGTACTTTTCTGTGATAGGATTTTTCCTCCTAGTGATGTGGACCCTAAGGATCAAAATGCATTGTTATTTTACCTGTCTCCTTCCATTTTGGAAGAAGAGAAGAATTTCTCAATCCGTCTCCAGTCTTCATAGACGCCGAAGACCAGAGGGCATTTTGAAAAAATAAGCATAAAAGAAGTGAAAGTGTGAGAGAGAGGGAGAGATCGTGTGATTCTGTTTCTATATGTGAGCACGCTCACTAATGTGTGAATGTGAGTGTGAATGCTTGTGTATATGTTGGGTTAGGAGGGAACAGGGAGGGGAATAGTAAGGAGGGAATTGGAATAAATGTTTGAGTGCTTGAACTTTCTCTCTCTCTATTAAATTCATATTTTTTTTTAATCTTTGCAGATGTATTAAACCGACCGAATAAGATGTAGGACTGGAAGGATAGACTTAATATCTAAGTAACAAGAGAAACCTGAAGACTTCCGGTCCACAACCAAGATGCCTAAGACCACAAAACAACAAGTGAGAAGCAGGTTGTTCACTGGCCTACATGAAGAACACAGACCTGACCAAGATTCACCTGGGGTGCAGCTGGTAGTTCTATGGCCTACAAGAAGAACACAGACCTCACCAAGTTCACCAGGGCTGCAGCTGTTTGTTCTCTGGCCTACTAGAACACAGAAAAGACCAAGACACAACAAGAGGACTAGGCCATACAACACAACAAATAGGAAGCTGGCATTCAACTGACGATTGGGGGGCTGCTGGTTGTTCTCTGGCCTACTACTTTAAGATCACCGACCCGGCCAAGACCCACCAAGATTCACCTGTGGCGTACAAGACACAGAATAGGAAGCTGGTGTTCAACTGGCAGTTGGGGGGGCCGCTGGTTGTTCTCTGGCCTACTACTTCAAGATCACCGAGCCGGCCAAGACCCACAAGGATTCACCTATGGCCGACAACACACCGAATAGGAAGCTGGCGTTCAACTGGCGGTTGGGGGGCCGCTGGTTGTTCTCTGGCCTACTACTTCAAGATCACTGAGCCGGCCAAGACCCACCAGGATTCACCAATGGCCGACAACACACAGAATAGGAAGCTGGCATTCAACAGGCGGTTGGGGGGTTGCTGGTTGTTCTCTGGCCTACTACTTTAAGATCACAGACCCGGCCAAGACCCACCAAGATTCACCTATGGCGGACAAGACACTGAATAGGAAGCTGGCGTTCAACTGGCGGTTGGGGTGCCGCTGGTTGTTCTCTGGCCTACTACTTCAAGATCACCGAGCCGGCCAAGACCCACCAAGATTCACCTAGGGTGGACAAGACACCGAATAGGAAGCTGGCGTTCAGCTGGCGGTTTGGTTGGGGGGGGCCGCTGGTGTTCTCTGGCCTACTACTTTAAGATCACCGACCCGTCCAAGACCCACCAGGATTCACCTGGGGCCGACAACACAACGAATAGGAAGCTGGCGTTCAACTGGCAGTTGGGGGCCGCTGGTTGTTCTCTGGCCTACAACTTCAAAATCACCAAGCCGGCCAAGACCCACCAAGATTCACCTAGGCTGGACAAGACACCGAATAGGAAGCTGGTGTTCAACTGGCGGTTGGGGGGCTGCTGGTTGTTCTCTGGCCTACTACTTGAAGATCACCGACCCGGCCAAGACCCACCAAGATTCACCTATGGCGGACAAGACACCGAATAGGAAGCTGGCATTCAGCTGGCCGTTGGGAGGCCGCTGGTTGTTCTCTAGCCTACTACTTCAAGATCACAGACCCGGCCAAAACCCACCAAGATTCACCTAGGGCCGACAACACACCAAATAGGAAGCTGGCATTCAACTGGCGGTTGGGGGGCCTCTGGTTGTTCTCTAACCTACTACTTCAAGATCACAGAGCCAGCCAAGACCCACCAAGATTCACCTATGGCGGACAAGACACCGAATAGGAAGCTGGCATTCAACTGGTGGTTGGGGGGCCACTGGTTGTTCTCTGGCCTACTACTTGAAGATCACTGACCCGGCCAAGACCCACCAAGATTCAACTATGGCGGACAAGACGCCAAATAAGAAGCTGGCGTTCAACTGGTGGTTGGGGCGCCGCTGGTTGTTCTCTGGCCTACTACTTGAAGATCACTGACCTGGCCAAGACCCACAAGGATTCACCTAGGGCCGACAAGACACCGAATAGGAAGCTGGCGTTCAACTGACGGTTGGGGGGCCACTGGTTGTTTTCTAACCTACTACTTCAAGATCACCGAGCCGGCCAAGACCCACCAAAATTCACCTAGGGCGGACAAGACACTGAATAGGAAGCTGGTATTCAACAGACGGTTGGGGGGCCGCTGGTTGTTCTCTGGCCTACTACTTCAAGATCACCGACCCGTCCAAGACCCACCAAGATTCACCTATGGTGGACAAGACACCGAATAGGAAGCTGGTGTTCAACTGGTAGCTGGGGGGCCGCTGGTTGTCCTCTGGCCTACTAATTCAAGATCACTGACCCGGCCAAGACCAACCAAGATTCATCTATGGCAGAAAAGACACCAAATAGGAAGCTGGCATTGAACTGGCGGGTGGGGGCCGCTTGTTGTTTTCTGGCCTACTACTTCAAGATCACCAAGCCAGCCAAGACCCACCAAGATTCACCTATGGCGGACAATACACCAAATAGAAAGCTGGCGTTCAACTGGCGGTTGGGGGGCAGCTGGTTGTTCTCTGGCCTACTACTTCAAGATCACCAACCCGTCCAAGACCCACCAGGATTCACCTATGGCCGACAACTCACCGAATAGGAAGCTGGAGTTCAAACTGGCGGGCGGGTGGGGGCTGGATTGGTTGTTGATCTGGCCTACTAAAAAGATCACCGACCCGGCCAAGACCCACCAAGATTCGCCTATGGCGGACAAGACACCGAATAGGAAGCTGGCATTCAAGATGCGGTTGGGGGGCTGCTGGTTGTTCTCTGGCATACTACTTTAAGATCACCGACCCGGCCAAGACCCACCAAGATTCACCTAGGGCGAACAAGACACCGAATAGGAAGCTGGTGTTCAACTGGCCGGTGGGGGCCCGCTGGTTGTTCTCTGGCCTACTACTTCAAGATCACCGACCCGGCCAAGACCCACCAAGATTCATCAAGGGTGGACAAGACACCGAATAGGAAGCTGGCGTTCAACTGGCGGTTTGGGGCCGGCTGGTTGTTCTCTGGCCTACTACTTCAAGATCACTGACCCGTCCAAGACCCACCAGGATTCACCTATGCTGGACAAGACACTGAATAGGAAGCTGGCATTCAACTGGTGGTTGGGGGGCCATTGGTTGTTCTCTGGCCTACTACTTCAAGATCACCGACCCGGCCAAGACCCACCAAGATTCACCTATGCTGGACAAGACACCGAATAGGAAGCTGGCATTCAACTGGCGGTTGGGGGGCTATTGGTTGTTCTCTGGCCTACTACTTTAAGATCACCGAGCCGGCCAAGACCCACCAAGATTCACCTAGGGCCGACAAGACACCGAATAGGAAGCCGGCGTTAAACTGGCGGTTGGGGGGCCATTGGTTGTTCTCTGGCCTACTACTTAAAGATCATCGACCCGGCCAAGGCCCACCAAGATTCACCTTGGGCAGACAAGACACCGAATAGGAAGCTGGCATACAAATGTCAGTTGGGGGGGCCGCTGGTTGTTCTCTGGCCTACTACTTCAAGATCACTGACCCGTCCAAGACCCACCAAGATTCACCTATGATGGAAAAGACACCAAATAGGAGCTGGCATTGAACTGGCGGTTGGGGGAAGCGTTGTTCTCTGGCCATACTACTTTAAGATCACCAAGCCGGCCAAGACCCACCAAGATTCACCTAGGGTGGACAATACACCAAATAGAAAGCTGGCGTTCAACTGGCGGTTGGGGGGCAGCTGGTTGTTCTCTGGCCTAACTTCAAGATCACTGACACTGCCAAGACCCAACAGGATTCACCTAGGGACGACAAGACACTGAATAGGAAGCTGGCATTCAACTGGTGGTTGGGGGGCCTCTGGTTGTTCTCTAACCCTACTACTTCAAGGATCACAGAGCCAGCCAAGATCCACCAAGATTCACCTAGGGCGGACAAGACCACCAAATAGGAAGGCTGGTATTCAACCAGGCGGTTGGGGGCCCGCTGGTTGTTCTTCCTGGCCTACCACTTCAAGATCACCGACCCGGCCAAGACCCATCAAGATTCACCTATGGCGAACAAGACGCCGAATATGAAGTTGGCGTTCAACTGGCGGTTGGGGGGCAGCTGGTTGTTCTCTGGCCTAATACTTCAAGATCACCGACCTGGCCAAGACCCACCAGGATTCACCTAGGCCGACAAACACACCGAATAGGAAGCTGACATTCAACTGGCTGTTGGGGGGCCTCTAGTTGTTTTCAAATCTACTACTTCAAGATCACAGAGGCCAGCTAAGACCCACCAAAGATTCACCTATGGCGGACAAGACGCCGAATAGGAAGCTGGGGTTCAACTGGCGGTTGGGGGTGGGGGGCAGCTGGTTGTTCTCTGGCCTAATACTTCAAGATCACCGACCCGGCCAAGACCCACCAGGATTCACCTAGGGAGGACAAGACACCGAATAGGAAGCTGGCATTCAACTGGCGGTTGGGGGGCCTCTGGTTGTTCTCTAACCTACTTCTTCAAGATCACAAAGCCAGCCAAGACCCACCAAGAGTTCAACTAGGGCAGACAAGACACCGAATAGGAAGCTGGTATTCAACTGGCGGTTGGGGGGCTGCTGGTTGTTCTCTGGCCTACCACTTCAAGATCACCGACCCGGCCTAGACACACCACATTCACCTAGGGCGAGAAGACACCGAATAGAAAGCTGGTATTCAACAGGCGGTTGGGGGGCCTCTGGTTGTTCTCTGGCCTACTACTTCAAGATCACCGACCCAGCCAAGGCCCACCAAAATTCACCTTGGGCGGACCAGATGCCGAATAAGAAGCTGGCATTCAACTGGCGGTTGGGGGGCCTCTGGTTGTTCTCTGGCCTACTTAATTCAAGATCACCGACACCCGTTCAAGACACACCAAGATTCACCTAGGGCGGACAAGACACCGATAGGAAGCTGGTATTCAACTGGTGGTTGGGGGGCCATTGGTTGTTCTCTGGCCTACTACTTCAAGATCACCGACCCGTCCAAGACCCACCAGGATTCACCTATGGCGGACAAGACACCGAATAGGAAGCTGGCGTTCAACTGGCAGTTGGGGGCCGCTGGTTGTTCTCTGGCCTACTACTACAAGATCACCGACATAGCCAAGACCCATCAATATTCAACCTTATGGCGGACAATGACCACCGAATAGGAAAGCTTGGCATTCAACTGGTGGTGTGGGGGGGGGCCGCTGGTTGTTTCTCTGGCCTACTACTTCAAGATCACCGACCCGCCCGGCCATGACCCACCAAGATTCACCTAGGGCGGACAACACATCAAATAGGAAGCTGGCGTAGAACTGGCGGTTGGGGGGCCGCTGGTTGTTCTCTGGCCTACTACTTCAAGATCACCGACCCGGCCAAGACCCACCAAGATTCACCTAGGGCGGACAAGACACCGAATAGGAAGCTGGCGTTCAACTGGCGGTTGGGGGGCCGCTGGTTGTTCTCTGGCCTACTACTTCAAGATCACCGACCCGGCCAAGACCCACCAAGATTCACCTAGGGCGGACAACACAACAAATAGGAAGCTGGCGTTCAACTGGCAGTTGGGGGGCTGCTGGTTGTTCTCTGGCCTACTACTTCAAGATCACCGACCCGGCCAAGACCCACCAAGATTCACCTAGGGCGGACAACACATCAAATAGGAAGCTGGCGTTCAACTGGCGGATTGGGGGCCGATGGTTGTTCTTTGGCCTACTTCTTCAAGATCACCGACTCGGCCAAGACCCACGAAGATTTACCCATGGACACTCAATAGGAATTTGGCATTCAACTGGCGGTTGGGGGGCCTCTGGTTGTTCTCTAACCAACTACTTCAAGATCATAGAGCCTGCCAAAACCCACCAAGATTCACTTAGGGCGGACAAGACACCGAATAGGAAGCTGGTATTCAACAGGCGGTTGGGGGGCCAATGGTTCTACTTTGGCCTACTACTTCAAGATCACCGACTCGGCCAAGACCCACCAAGATTCACCTATGGCGGACGAGAGACCGAATAGGAAGCTGGCGTTCAACTGGCGGTTGGGGGGCTGCTGGTTGTTCTCTGGCCTACTACTTCAAAATCACTGACCCGGCCAGGACCCACCAAGATTCACCTATGGCGGAAGAGACACCGAATAGGAAGGTGGCGTTCAACTGGCAGTTGGGGGGCCGCTGGTTGTTCTATGGCCTACTACATCAAGATCACCGACCCGGCCAAGACCCACCAAGATTCACCTAGGGTGGACAAGCACCGAATAGGAAGCTGGCGTTGAAACTTGCTGGTTAGGGGGCCACTAGTTGTTTTCTGGCTACTACTTTAAGATCACCGACCTGGCCAAGACTCACCAAGATTCACCTATGGCGGACAACACACCGAATAGGAAGCTAGCGTTTAACTAGCAGTTGGGGGGATGCTGGTTGTTCTCTGGCATACTACTTTAAGATCACCGACCCGGCCAAGACCCACCAAGATTCACCTATGGCGGACAAGACACCGAATAGGAAGCTGGCATTCAACTGGGCGGGGTGGGGGCCCGCTGGTTGTTCTCTAGCCTACTACTTTAAGATCACCTACCCGTATAAGACCCACCAAGATTCACCAAGGATGGACAAGACACCGAATAAGAAGGCTGGCGTTCAACTGGCGGTTGGGGGCCGGCTGGTTGTTCTCTGGCCTACTACTTCAAGATCACTGACCCGTCCAAGACCCACCAGGATTCACCTATGCTGGACAAGACACTGAATAGGAAGCTGGCATTCAACTGGCGGTTGGGGGGCGATTGGTTGTTTCTGCCTACTACTTCAAAGATTACCGACCCGGCCAAGACCTACCAAGATTCACCTATGCTGGACAAGACACCGAATAGGAAGCTGGCATTCAACTGGCAGGTTGTTGGGGGGCCATTGGTTGTTCTCTGCCTACTACTTTAAGATCACCGAGCCGGCCAAGACCCACCAATATTCACCTAGGGCCGACAAGACACCGAATAGGAAGCCGGCGTTTCAACTGGCGGTTTTTGGGGGCGCATTGGTTGTTTCTCTGGCCTACTACTTAAAGATCATCAAACCCGGCCAGGCCCACCAAGATTCACCTTGGGCAGACAAGACACCGAATAGGAAAGCTGGCATCAAATGGCGGTTGGGGGGGCATGCTGGTTGTTCTCTGGCCACTACTTCAAGATTACTGACCCGTCCAAGACCCAGCAAGATTCACCTATGATGGAAAAGACACCGAATAGGAAGCTGGCGTTGAACTGGCAGTTGGGGGGCAGCTTGTTGTTCTCTGGCCTACTACTTCAAGATCAATAAGCTGGCCAAGACCCACCAAGATTCACCTAGTGTGGACAATACACTAAATAGAAAGCTGGTGTTTAACTGGCGGTTGGGGGGCCGCTGGTTGTTCTCTGGCCAACTACATCAAGATCATCAACCCGTCGAAGACCCACCAGGATTCACCTAGGGCTGACAACACACCAAATATGAAGCTGGCGTTGAACTGGCAGTTGGGGGGCAGCTTGTTGTTCTCTGGCCTACTACTTCAAGATCACCGACCTGGCCAAGTCCCACCAAGATTCACCTATGGCAGACAAGACACCGAATAGGAAGCTGGCGTTCAACTGGCGGTAAGGGGGCCGCTGGTTGTTCTCTGGCCTACTACTTGAAGATCACTGACCCGGCCAAGACCCACCAGATTCACCTAGGCCTGACAACACACCAAATATGAAGCTGGCATTCAACTGACGGTTGGGGGGCCTCTGGTTGTTCTCTAACCTACTACTTCAAGATCACAAAGCCAGCCAAGACCCACCAAGATTCACCTAGGGTGGACAAGACACCGAATAGGAAGCTGGTATTCAACAGGCGGTTGGGGGGGCAGCTGGTTGTTCTCTGGCCTACTACTTAAAGATCACCGACCCGGCCAAGACCCACCAAGATTCACCTGTGGCGGACAAGACTCTCAATAGGAAGCTGCGTTGAACTGGCGGTTGGGGGGGCCGCTGGTTGTTCTCTGGCCTACTACTTGAAGATCACTGACCCGGCCAAGACCCACCAGGATTCACCTAGGGCCGACACACCGAATAGGAAGCTGGCATTCAACTGGCGGTTGGGGGACCTCTTGTTGTTTTCTAACCTACTAATTCAAGATCACAGAGCCAGCCAAGACCCACCAAGATTCACATATGGAGGACAAGACACCGAATCGGAAGCTGGTATTCAACAGGCGTTTGGGAGGCCGCTGGTTGTTCTCTAGCCTACTAACTCAAGATCACCGAGCCGGCCAAGACCCACCAAGATTCACCTAGGGTGGACAAGACACCGAATAGGAAGCTGGCGTTCAACTGGTGGTTGGGGGGCCGCTGGTTGTTCTCTGGCCTACTACTTCAAGATCACCGACCCGGCCAAGACCCACCAAGATTCACCTAGGGCGGACAAGACACTGAATAGGAAGCTGGCGTTCAACTGGCGGTTGGGGTGCCGCTGGTTGTTATCTGGCCTACTACTTGAAGATCACCGACCCGGCCAAGACCCACCAAGATTCACCTAGGGCCGACAAGACACCGAATAGGAAGCTGGCGTTCAACTGGCGGTTGGGGGCCACTTGTTGTTCTCTGGCCTACTACTTCAAGATCACCGACCCGGCCAAGACCCACCAAGATTCACCTAGGGCTGATAACACACTAAATAGGAAGCTGGCGTTCAACTGCGGTTGTCTCCTGGCCTACTACTTGAAGATCACTGACCCGGCCAAGACCCACCAGGATTCACCTAGGGCGGACAAGACAACGAATAGGAAGCTGGCATTCAACTGGCGGTTGGGGGCTCTGGTTGTTCTCTAACCGGGGGACTACTTCAAGATCACAGAGCCAGCCAAGACCCACCAAGATTCACCATGGGCGGACAAGACACCGAATAGGAAGCTGGTATTCAACAGGCGGTTGGGGGGGCCGCTGGTTGTTCTCTGGCCTACTACTTCAAGATCACCGACCCGGCCAAGACCCACCAAGATTCACCTAGGGCGGACAAGACACCGAATAGGAAGCTGGCGTTCAACTGGCGGTTAGGGGGCCGCTGGTTGTTCTCTGGCCTACTACTTCAAGATCACCGACCCGGCCAAGACCCACCAAGATTCACCTATGGCGGACAAGACACCGAATAGGAAGCTGGCGTTTAACTGGCGGTTGGGGGACGCTGGTTGTTCTCTGGCCTACTACTTCAAGATCACTGAGCCGGCCAAGAACTACCAAGATTCATCTAGTGCGAAAAGACACTGAATAGGAGCTGGCGTTCAAACTGGCGGTTGCCGCCTGCGTTGTTCTCTAGCCTACTAACTCAAGATCACCGAGCCGGCCAAGACCCACCAAGATTCACCTAGGCTGGACAAGACACCGAATCGGAAGCTGGCGTTCAACTGGTGGCTGGGGGGAGCCACTGGTTGTTCTCTGGCCTATTACTTCAAGATCACCGACCCGGCCAAGACCCACCAAGATTCACCTAGGGCCGACAACACACCGAATAGGAAGCTGGCGTTCAACTGGCAGTTGGGGGGCCGCTGGTTGTTTTCTGGCCTGCTAATTTAAGATCACCAACCCGGCCAATACCCACCAAGATTCACCTAGGGCCGATAAGACACTGAATAGGAAGCTGGCATTCAACTGGTGGTTGGGGGGCCGCTGGTTGTTCTTTGGCCTACTACTTCAAGATCATCGACCCGGCCAAGACCCACTAAGATTCACCTATTGCCGACAAGATACCAAATAGGAAGCTGGCGTTCAACTGGCGGTTGGGGTAGCCGCTTTTTGTTCTCTGACCTACTACAGGCGGCCCGCGGTTAACGCCGCAATCGCTGAAAGGCGAATCGGTTTTACGGCTGTCGTCAAAAATATTAATAAAAAAAATAAGGCATTTTAAAGTGATTTTTATGGCACAATTTTCAGTTAACGGAGCCGCTAACGCCGTCGTCTAACGAGTTCATGTGTTTGTAGAAATGCCGTTCAGACCATAAAGGTTATGCAAATTATATTAACAAATTTTATGGAGAGTTATTACGTAGGTATTAGGGTGAAATATATTCCTCTGACGCTGTTCTATGCCTAAAATATCGAGTTACATAAGTGCAAATTTAGCTATGGATTTGTCGATTTATAAATGTTCATGCTTTTGTTTAAAATGTGTATGAAAATGTATTACGTGAAAGGTATTTTTATTTCTGCACAGAAATGTGATACAAAGGCAGCTTTTGAAACTGCCCTTCACGTTATCAAATACGTACAATATTTTTTCATGTTCTTTCTTGTGACCCGCCGCCTGCCGCTCTTCCAAAAATATAGATATAAAAAAAGTGCAAATTAGCTATCGATATGTCAGTTTTATAAATGTTAATGCTTTTATGTTTAAAATGTGTATGAAAATGTATTACGAATAGGGTATTTTTATTTCTGTGCAGAAATATGATAAAAAGGTAGCTTTTGAAACTGCCCTTCAAGTTATCGACTACGATATTTTTTCATGTTCGTTCTTGTATGCTGCCGCTCTTATTATTGTATTATAAAATAGTATGGCAAATTTAAGCCAGTATTCCGCGTAGCGGCCAATGTTGTGGTTTGAAATCAGCTGATGAATACGAGACTGAGTTTGTTTCACCATGACACAATTCTGAGCGAATTCTCTTACTTCTAGTTAGCATAAACGAATATCTAGATACTTGACTTATATGAGACAAGGTTATTTTTCCTTATACAACGTGTTTTAGGTGGAAATATTTATTGAATATGTCTTGTTGTGAATGTGAACTAATTTTTTTTCCGTTAACAGATTACGTTGGCGGCATGTTTATTGCGTAAAAATTACGTAATTCCGTTCGCAATTATCCTTTATATCATTGTGATACGAACTTTACGTTATTTATCTTATATTGGCGTGAAACCAACAGTAAAATGTGTTCTTTCAAGCACAGTAGTTTTGATTAAAATTATATTATCCCAATTTCATCTACGGTTGTGTTTGATGGCATATGTTTACTGCAGTTTTATCTTTGTTGCCAATGTACGATAATAGTCATTAGCAGCTTGAACAGTTTTCTCAGCTTCAGTTATAACTAAGTTTAATTTTAAATTTAACCGTATATTTCCCGATTGATCTTTGATCTATATTGATCTTTGATCTATACTGATCTTTGATCTATAGCAAATAAGATATTACATTAAGATATCTCTGTTCTATTCTATACATAATGCCATTTATAACAACTATGGTAATAGTGTACTGTAGTACGATGATTGAAATGCAAGCCAAATGGATGTTATCCAGTTCGGTCGTACATAGAAAAAAAAGTTTCTCGTTCGGTTGTTCATGGCTGTACACGTTCACGCAACGAGTATAACATTAAAACCATTCTTTCATCATTCTCTTTTGCTGTTATTGAACTTATGTAACTAGAAGATGGACAAAGTTAGGCCATTGTGATTTGATCTCTTATAAAATCGGACTATCGTAAGACTAATGATCGTAACTTGAACACTACAGCATATGTATAAACTTTATTATATCTTTACATACTCTAGACACCCAAAGGATTAAAGCTAGGCTTTTTTCACTTTACAGTATTTACAATGCTATAATGTACTGTACAGTAAATTCTATAGTACTATACTGCATAAATATAATTTTACTTATTGCGCCATTGTGGCATTACGATGCCTTCAACTGGTCTAGAGTTTCGAAAGAAGGTGTGTGGTGGCCGTAGGCTTTAAAATGATATTGTTAAGATACAATAAAGTTTTGTACATACTTACCTGGCAGATATATACTTAGCTATAGACTCGGTCGTCCCGACAGAATTTCAAAACTCGCGGCACACGCGACAGGTAGGTCAGGTGATCCACCTTCCCCGCCGCGTGGGTGGCGGGGTCTGGAACTATTCCCGTTTTCTAAGCCATAATTTCTCTTACACCTGTCTCCTGAGGGGAGGCTGGGTGGGCCATTAATCGTATATATCTGCCAGGTAAGTATGTACAAAACTTTATTGTATCTTAACAATATCATTTTTGTACAAGTAACTTACCCAGCAGATATATACTTAGCTGATTGGCACCCTTGGTGGCGGGCAAGAGACAGCTAAAAACAAAATAATACTTAAACTAAATACATTAAAAAACAGGGAAAAAACAACCTATGTTCTTGGATAACATAATCCATAGTTCCTACCTTATTGGGCTGAAGACTTCATGACTACTGTCGATGAGTCTGCTTGCCTCAAGAGTTTCAACGAGGAATGAACCTATGGTTGAATAACTCTTTGGATCGTGTCAATGGGGGCTAGCCCGCTTACGCGACAGAGCCTATACTGGATCGTACCAATGGGGGCTGACCCACTTACATGGTAGAGCCTTGACCTTTTGTCATATCAATGGAGACTCGCCTCTTACATGACAGAGTTAAGGTTATTAAACAAATCACAAAGAGCACTGAAGCCAATCCCGATCACCTGACCATGTTAGTCTTGTTACAATCTATGAATTGCAAGAGGGTCCCTATTCCCTCTGACAATTAACCAATAAAAACAACCACCAATAAGCATAAATTTAAGCCTTAAACTACATAGGAAGGATTAGCCTCAGCCCCTTCTCCCAGCACTGAATTCGCCGAAACATACGCTCCCAGAGCAAAGCACTTTTCGTACGAAATTTTAACATCTCTTAGGTAATTCGAGGCGAACACCGAATTACATCTCCAAAATGTCGACTCTATAAGAGCCTGAAGCGACCATGTTTTGTGAAATGCCATCGACGTAGCTATGGCTCTCACTTCATGAGCTCTCACTCTGAGAACCTGAAATGCTCTTCTTCGCATTTAAGGTGAGCTTCCCTTATTACATCTTTTATGAAGAATGTAAGGGCGTTCTTAGAAATCGCTCTTTTCGGATCTCTTACAGAGCACCAAAGACTTTCTTCTGTACCTTTCAGCAACTTCTTCTTTTCCAGGTAGAACTTGATGCCCTGACTGGACACAAAGTCCTTTCTAGTTTCTCTCCCTGTTAAAGAAGATTCCTTTTTATTCCTCTCAAAGCTTCTGGCCAAGGCTTTGAGGGATTTTCATTTTTCGCTAGAAAAAATGGTTGAAAGGAGCAAATCGCTGAATCTTTCTTAAACCCCACTTTACCTTCCAAAGCTTGCAACTCGCTCACTCTCTTGGCTGTTGCTAACGCAAAAAGGAATAAAGACTTTCTTGTTAAGTCCCTAAACGAAGCTGCGTGAGACGGTACGAATTTTTCCGACATTAGGAACTTGAGGACCACATCCAAGTTCCAGCTAGGCTTCTTGATTACATGTTGTTCTTTCGTGGTCTCAAAAGACACCTTATCAGGTCATGAAGATCTTTATTGTTTGTCAGATCTATTCTCTATGTCGAAAAACGGAGGCCAGCATACTTCTGTAACCCTTCACTGTTGAAACTGCAAGGTTACAGTCCTTTTCTCAAATATAAGAAGAGAAAATTTGCGATTTCAGTTACAGAGTACTGGAGGAGGATATTTTCTTTTCCTACACCATCTTCTAAAACAACTCCCACTTCGGACTGATATACTTTAGAAGTGGAGACTCTTCTGCCTCTTGCAATAGCCTTCGCCACTTCTCGTGAAAAGCCCCTTGCTCTGACAAGTCCTTCGACAGTCTGAAGGCGGTCAGACTTAGAGCGGGGAGGTTTTTTGTGAAACCTGTCGAAGTGGGGTTGTTTGAGAAGTCGTTCCTTAGTGGAAGCGATCTTGGAAAATCATCTAACCACTCCAGAACCTCTGTGAACCAATCGAGAGCCGGCCAAAAGGGAGCGATGAGGGTCATTCTTGTTCCTTCCGAGCAAGCGAACTTCCTCAACACTTCTCCTACTATCTTGAAATTGGAGGGAAGGCGTACGCGTCCAAGCCCGTCCAATCTAGCAGAAAGCTGTCTACTGCTACTGCTTGAGGATCCGAGATCGGGGAGCAATAGGTTTCCAATCTGTGGTTCTTGTTGGTCGCGAACAGGTCTATATTGGGCCTTCCCCACAGATGTTCCACAGTTGTTGGCAAATCTGAGGATTGAGAGTCATTCCGTGGGTAGGACTTGATCTTTTCTGCTTAACAGATCTGCCCGTACATTTTTTCTCTCCTGTACAAACCTTGTGAGGAGAGAGATCTTCCTTTCCTGTGCCCAAATCAGCAGATCCTTTGCTGATTCGTACAGGGAAAAGGAATGCGTCCCCCCTTGCTTCTTTATATAAGCGAGGGCTGTTGTGTTGTCCGAGTGAATCTGAATCCCCAGACCTGAGACCTGTTCCTCGAAATGAACCAAAGCTAGATGAATGGCAGTTAGCTCTTTCTTGTTGATGTGGCCCAGGACACTTGTTCTCCTTCCCAAATGCCTGACACTTCTTGCGAACCTAGGGTCGCTCCCCACCCTGAATCTGAGGCGTCTGCAAACAACGCTAGGCGCGGGTTCTGTAAGCGAAGGGAGATTCCCTTTGCTTAGTTTCTGTGGATCTAACCACCAACGGATATTCTCCTTGATCCGTTTTCGAGATTGGAAAAGTCTCTCCCCAGATTGTTGGACTTCCAATCCCACTTCTCCTTCAGATAAAATTGAAGGGGTCGTAGGTGAAGTCTTCCTAAGGAAACGAACTGTTCCATCGAGGAGAGGGTCCCCAGCAAGCTCATCCATCCCTCGCGGAACAATGTTCTTTCCTTAAGAAGACTGACACCTTTCTAGGCAGCGTTCTCTCCTTTCCTGAGAAGGATACGCTAGAAAATCCCCGAGAATCCATCTGAATCCCCAGATAGACAATACTTTGCTGGGGAGTCAGCATGGATTTCTCGTGATTTACTAAAAGTCCTAAGGACTTTGTCAACTTTAGAGTCACTAAAAGGTCCTCCAGACATTTTTTCTCCGATTGGGCTCTTATTAGCCAATCGTCCAGATATAACGAGATCCTGATCCCTTCCAGATGTAGCCAATAAGCTACATTCTTCATGATGTCCGTAAAGACTTGAGGGGCAGTCGAAAGTCCGAAGCACATCGCTCGGAACTGGAAACACTTTCCTTGGAACATGAACCTCAGATATTTCCTTGCTGCCGGATGAATTGGCACATGGAAATACGCATCCTGAAGGTCCAGGGACACATCCATCCAGTCCCCTGGACGAAGAGCAGATAGAACAGAGGAAGACGTCTCCATTGAAAATTTTCTTCTTCAAGACAAAGAAATTCAGGGCACTGACGTCTAGAACTGGTCTCCATCCCCCCGATGCTTTCGGTACCAGAAATAGCCGATTGTAGAATCCTGGGGACTGGAGATCTTGAACCAGTTCTACCGCTTCCTTGTAAATCATCTGTTCCACTGCTTGCAACATAGCAAGCTTTCTGGACCGGATCCGAGTATCTGGCGGTTAACCTCCCTTGGAGTTGTCGTCAGGGAGGATTTTCCCTGAAGGGGATTAAGTATCCTTTTCAGGTAGAGAGGGACCAGGAGTCCGCTCCCTTCTGCGCCCAGACTTTGGCAAAGTGGAGTAGCCTGGCGCCTACTTTCGTCTGGAGGACTTGCTGTTCATCTAGACTTCCCGAAGGACCTTCTAGATGGTCTACTCTTTCTCTCCGGTCTTCTACCTCTAAGAGGGGCTCTAGAAGAGGAGGCTCCTCGAAAGGGCTGAACAAAAGAGGGTCTCTCTTTCTTCTCTATTGGCACTGCTGGCCTAAACTTCTTGGCTGAGTGCGTGAGGAGATCTTGAGTTGCCTTCTCCGTAAGAGATTTCGAAACCTCTCTAACCGTCTCTTGTGGAAAAAGGTGCGGGGATAAAGGAGCAAAAGAAGAGATGTCCTTTGCAAGGGTGATACTGCTCTTGCTAAGAACGAGCTAAAGACAGATCTCTTCTTCAACTCCCGTTCCAAAAGAGAGGCAACTTCACCGAACGTCCATGACTGCTCTGTCCAGGCAAGCCAGGACGCTCGAAAGTTCCTCCATGGAAACAAAGTCCGTGTCCTGAGCTCTCTTCGCTAATGCTCCTAACGCCCAGTCCATAAAATTGAAGACTTCTAGGGTTTTAAAGAGGTCCCTTTAGAAGGTGGTCCAGCTCACACATGCCCCAAGTCGCCTTAGCAGACAGCAACGACTTCCTCCTAGAAGAGTCCACTAAGGACGCAAAATCCGCATCCGCGGAAGAAGGCAGACCTAACCCCATCGGTTCTTTGGTCTCGTACCACCTTCCTGGTTTGCCTGTTTAACTTGGAAGGAGGGCAGGAAAAAACTGTCTTGCCGCTTCCCTTCTGGAAGTCAACCACTCTGAAAAAGTTTTCAAAGCCTTTTTCATACAAAGAGCGGGGCGCATCTTAACGAAGGAAGACGATTTGAGAGCTTTAGTGCTGGACATTAACGATCCTGGTGAAGGAGGGTCCGCAGGATGAAGGGAGTCTCCGAACTCCTTTAGCAGCAAAAGAGACAGTCTCTTGTAGTCCGAAACTGCTACATCTACAGGCTCTTCGTCTTCCGATACCTGATCCAACTGATCTACAGAAGGAGATCGTTTTGGAGTGATCTGGCTCTTCCCGGGAGAAGAACTCCTTTCCCGAGAAGGGGAGCGCGGAACATTAGCACTCCTATACGAAGAGTGAGGCTCCTGTCTGTCGGCAACACTCTTGTGCCTACTAGATTCTTGTCTAGGTTCTCCGGGTTCGTGGCGCTTGCTAGGCTCCTGGCGTCCTGATTCAGGGCGCTTGAAAAGATCCCCGCGTCCTGATTCCTGACGCTTAACAGGCTCTTGGCGCCCTAACACTTGACGCCTAACGTACTCCTGGCGTCCTGTTTTCTGGCGTCCTAACTCCTGGCGCCCTGACTCCTGACGCCCTGACTCCTGGCGCCCTGACTCCTGGCGCCCTGACTCCTGGAGCCCTGACTCCTGGCGCCCTGACTCATGGCGTCCTGGCTCATAGCGTCCTGATTCCTGCCTTCTAGCAGAATCCTGACGTCCTGAATCCAGCGTTCTAAGAGGCTCTTGACGTCCTTTCTTGCGTCTTGCTGCCTCTTTGCGCCTGTCTGGCTCCTGGTCCTGAAGACCCAAGGGATCCTGATACTTAAATCGGTTTTCTGGTTCCTTGTAGCTAAACCGATCGAGGCTTCTGCTCGATGCGCTGTGTCTAAGAGGACGCTTCGGGGAAGCCAGCCTATAGGGCGAAAGGGCTTTTCTCTCAGGAGAACAACTCCTATCCGACGAGTCCCTTGACGAAGGCGATAAACGCCCTGGAGATCGTGAGAGTTCTCTCCTATACGAAGAAGGACGCTTAGCGGAACTCTTAACAGGGAGTGAGACATCCTTCCTCCTTGTAGAGTCCTTAGCAAAAGAGCCTACGAGCGACGCTAACTGCTCTTGCAGATTAACCAAAAACTGCTTGGTAGGATCTTGAAGAGCAGGCTCCTCTTGTCTAGTCCTCTTAGGTCCCGAAGGCCAATCCTCGGGAAAACGCTCTGGGCTGGAGTCAGCAGCGTCTCCTTTAGGAGCCTTCCAGGCTCTCTTCAAAGGGCGCGAACGGGAGGCCGAACTCCATCCTCGTTTAGGAGAGGAAGAGTCTGAGGCCGAAAAACACTCCTTTAGGACGCCTTTTCTGCGGCAATCCGAGGCAGCCTGGGACTTAACAACAGGATCTGCCGAAGGGACGCCTGACCGTTGGGGATGTGTTCTGCATCCTCCCTGCGGCTTTCGCATTCCTCCTCCCCTGGTCCTGGGAGTTTTGGAAGAGGTCTAGGCCTAGGAGCAATGAGGAACCGGTCAGACGCGTCCCCACCTACTGCACTGGGGACACTGCACAAGTCACTATCACCACTCTTACCTTGGTTTAGAGCTCGTAGTTGAGCTTGAAGTTTCTTAATTGAAGCTTTAACATTTTCTCTCTCTGATGAAGAATCTTTGGATTCAGAACAGGGAGAAGCAGCTGAGGCTAAGGGAAAATTGTTAGATGGAGAGTTAATTTCTTGTTCTAAGGAGCAAGATCTACTAGATGACCTAGCTGAAGCCTTCCTCACTCTATCTCTCTCAAGCTTCCTAACATATGATGATAATTCCTTCCATTCAAGCTCCGTAAGGTTCTCGCATTCCACACAGGTGTTAATAAAAGAACATTCATTCTCCCTGCATTTAGCGCAAATACTATGCGGATCTAATGCCGATTTAGGCAGCCTAACCTTACAGTCTTCCCTACTGCAAACTCTAAACATAGGTGAAGCCTTAGCGTCAGACATCGTGAAAGAGTAGTCAAAACCAAAGTCGAAAAACAGTCCACAATAAGCGTATGCCAAGCCAGAGAAAAAACAGAATACGTCACCAAAAAACCAATCCAAATTCTCGCAAACGAGTTGAAATCCAAGATGGAGGAACGAACAATAGGTGTTGTCCGTTCAAACCGACAGAGAAATTATGGCTTAGAAAACGGGAATAGTTCCAGACCCCGCCACCCAGCGGCGGGAATGGTGGATCACCTGACCTACCTGTCGCGTGTGCCGCGAGTTTTGAAATTCTGTCGGGACGACCGAGTCTATAGCTAAGTATATATCTGCTGGGTAAGTTACTTGTACAAAATCGCTTAGCGTCGAAAATCACTTAGCGTCGGCGGCCAGGAACGGAACCCCTGCCGCTAACCAAGGGCCGCCTACTAGAGGAACGCAGAACTAAGCAAGACCGAACAAGAGGACTAGGCCATACAAGACAATGAATAGGAAGCTGGCGTTCGACTGGCGGTTGGGGGGCCGCTGGTTGTTCTCTGGCCTACTTGAAGAACACCGAACTGACCAAGACCACCAAGATTGGCCTAGGACCAACAAGACAATGAATAGGAAGCTGTCGTTCGACTGGCGGTTGGGGGGCCGCTGGTTGTTCTCTGGTCTACTTGAAGATCACAGACCTGACCAAGACCCAATAAGAGGCCTAGGCCCAACAAGACAACGTGTTAGTGATTTCGCTTTCGTTGCAATGTAAGTTACTTTATCGTGTTGTGTGTAAACTTAATTACTTACGTTATTAGCTATTGGTCCCAAGAATGTTGCTGAAGTTCATGGAAAGAAGAGGATGCCTTGTATGGAGACAAAGATGGAAATAATCAAGAAGTGTTAAGCTTTTTTGTCATTTTTTAATGTGATTCGTAAATTTTAGTGTCCTCCTCCTCTGTCGCCACTTTTGGACATCGCCTCACTCGAAAGGTAAGTTTCCACATTTTACTACATACATACGCATATGTACGTACAGTATTTCTTGTACCCTTTACACTAATATACTTTATTTACAGGTACAGTCACGGTTACGTTAGGTATTGAATGGTCCAAATTGTTGTATTTAATTGTTTATTCGTCAATTTAGCTTTATTATAAAATTTACTGTGGTGTTTTTGTAGGGATTGGAACGAATTAGGGAATTTTCATGTAAAATGTAGTTCTAGATACGAAAAATGACAATTTGTCGAAAATTGCATTTTTTCCTAATATACAAAACTGAGGTCCTTTAACAATAGGAAGTAGCTAGCGGCAGCTGGAACGGTCGTAACGCTTTCGAACAAGGGGAGAACGGTAGTTAACTGCTTGTCCGTCGTCGCGCGCCGCGCGACTGGGAGGTAAACAAATCACTTTTGCTTTTGGCCCATGCAAAATACGCAGAGTGAGGGGTGGCATGAGGAGGGACTATATGTAAACAAAGGACCTCAGGGTTTTTGTATAGTTAGGAAAAATGCAATTTTCGACAAATTGTCATTTGTTCCGATACGTAATACAAACCCTCGGTCCTTTAAAACAATAGGAAGACTCACTTCTTGGTGGGAGGAATCTGAGTCTTTTGATGAACAGACTGGTGTTCGTCCATCCCTGGAATGCCTCCCTGGTCGTAAGAGCGAGGGAGGGATCCAAGCCTCTGTCCGATTGATCGGGGTGTGCACCGCAGGATCAATGGTCAGACCTCTGGGCCGAGTACTAAGAGAGAGGCAAGCGTATCTCTTCGTACCAGCAAGCAAGAACTTGTTCCTGTTTGCAAGAGGCAACATAAAGTATGGGTTGTCTCAAGCTGGCATCCACTTCCTCCCCCTTGTTGGAGGAAGTGGTGGATATACGCTTCCTATCCTAGTGAAAGGGATAGGATGGGGCTCTGTTAAGTAGCTCACCTGCATCTTGTCCTTATCCAGCAGGGTGACGACCGTGTCCCTCTAACCACAGGTAGAGGGGAAGAAAAAGATGGGAAGAGGAGCCAGTCACACTCCATCACCATCCATTCGTACGGTCACACCAGGACTCGATGCTGTTCAGCCTGCGAGGGTCTGGGTTCGCTACACAACGTGTTGAGCAGCCACCACGGGTCCCAAGGAAAAAGATCCAAGGACCTGTGGGCAATATCCCGAAGGTAGAAGGAAGGGCATGTGGTCTGGTTGGACCAGACCCCTGCCTTCAGTACCTGCGCCAAGGAGAAGTTCTTGCGGACAAGGCAGCATCTCCTTCGCATCGAAGGCGGTGAAGTCCATTAGGGAGGGGATTGTGAACGACTCGAACCAATCGTCAGGGACCGAGGGGTTCTGAGTCTTCGCTACGAAGTTCGGTACGAAATCGAGCGTCACGGATCCCCATCCCCTGGATGCTTGACTTCGCAGGAGAAGTCATGCAGTTCCTCAGAGGAAAAGAAGGAAATAGTCGCATGACCTATCCCTCTTCTTCTACTTCGGTGATGTCCAGTACCCATACCGGTCTGTCCGTTAGCAACGAAGTCTCTCGCATCCTCCTATCCCCATGCAGCGAAGTTCTCGTAGTGGATAGGACACCGACACTCCATGGTGGGTGTCAATGGTATGGGTACTGTGGAGCCAAGCTATTAAACGAAGTAATGATTGCTCTGTAACAACCGAACTAAGTCAACAGCGTAGTTCGTAACTGACTCGGCCGTTCTGACAGCTGCCGACTGACTGCGTTCGGTAGGAGGCAAGTTGTCAAAGCATCCGAGTAAGTCACGTGACCTTCGCCTTTAAAGGGTTATGCCGAGAGACCAAACAAATAATGTATTTGTTTGTCACCAATGCCGGACAGCGAGGTGATGATTCTCTTAAGGCATGTGCCCAAACAGGCGAAAGTCAATTGCCTTCTAGAGACCGAGGTCCCTGAAGGTAAAAACATCTCATGGTTGTTGAATCTCAGCTAAGGAGAAACAACACTATGTACCGTTGAAGACGAAGGTAGATATTGAATGCAACCTACGTCTTCACAGACGAATCGAGAGAAGGATTCTCAAGATTCATAACCTGTGCTTACAAATGACTGAAAACGCTAACCGCTATTTCATTGCTGTCCGTGAGAAGTCGTAGTTGCAATGAAAGCGGGGCGTTCTTCAGTAATGAAAACACAGGGGAAAGCCGCCTGAAGAACTGCTTCTCATGGGCTGAACATTGGAAGTAGAGCTGTCAGGTCGGAGAGTTGGCAATGTCTTCTGACACATCTCGTAATTCGGGTTGAACAATGAACAATTGTATACCTACGAATACGAGATATTTGAAGACAAACTCAGATGTCTGCAAAATCATTCGCATTATCGCAGTGCGATGGCAGCGGGGAGACTTGTACAGACTTCTGTTACCGTGCGGTAAACAGAAAGATGAAAGAGTCCAAGAGATATCTCTGTTGAAAATTCTCGCAATGTCGAAGGCGATGGAATCTAGCGTCACAGCAGTAGATGGGTCCTTCATTATTGCGAGAATCCCCGTTAATCAGAGACTAAGTCCATGATTGTTGGGCAGAGATACGGTTCGGTAGTCAATCAAAGCAGGGCAGAGAGAGAGAACATACATGACCGTGCATATCGGAGGCCCAGCTGATACTGAGCTGCTATCAGGCAGTTCAATACGCAGTAGTTGAGCCTGAGCTCTCTCGACTCGTCATCCTGAGTTGCCAGGTAATCCATTATTCCACGAAGGAATGCGTTCGGCTAGAACTACCGAGCATAAAAGATATGCTCGAGCAATTATATTTAGGCGAAACGAATTTCGGTAAATATAACAGTTGAAATGGTGTTGTTCGTGACAAAACCATAAGTATATAAAATTGAAACTGAAAACTCCTGGGAGGTTGCAGGCAACCCCGAGTTGCAGTTCAATTAGAATACTTCTCTTATAAGTCGCAATCCGTAGTTTCACTAGGATATGCGCCTACCCCTCGGACAATTCAACTGCTTAGTAGAATCATGTCGCGAGGTTAATATACGTAGTATATTGTAGGATTCTGAACAACGATCTCCATCCTAAATTCTTTCCTTCAAGAAAACAAAATAAGGATTGGAGATCGACCACCTTCGATCTCTATCAAAGAGAGTGAAGGAGAAGTCTTCCTCGAAGGAAAGCTTCAATGGTGAACAGAATACTAAGACGATAGTTCAAGCCAAACTGGATATTCCCGTCTGATCTTCTCTAGTCCAGTTGGTCGCCTACTGTGAGATAGTTTCTCAGCAGCAGTCTTCTTCCCAATGCTAGAAATTCCAGGAATTCGAGCATAGGCGAGGTTCCCGATTATCGTGTATATCGGGGATTCTCGTCTCGCTCACTTTGGACCGTGGTCTCGCCTAAGTGTTTGGAGATCGTAAAACTCGAACACTGAATGCGTTAGAAATTCCGTAGAAAATTCTAAGCAGTCTGCGAAACCCCCACCGAATTCGCCAAACGATATCGGCTGGTGGTCCTCTCGATTCCCGTAGAAATCGAGAATGGGGCAGGATTCCTCCTCAACGACCGGGGCTTACGTCAGGTAGGACCCGAAAGGTCCCCCGGTAGCGCAGTCCCGAACGTGGGGATCCTACAGAGAAATCTCTGTAGGATCCCTCCCTTTCCCTCGTAACCGTAAGGAGAGAGGGAATGGGGGAGGAATTGGATACTCGCTCGCCTTCCCAGTGGAACTAGCAGTCGGAGAAGAGTAGGAACAGCCATCGCCTTGCGGCGATGGCCTCTCAGAGTCTGGGAAAACGTATCGTCAGGAGAAAACGTTTTCCCGCGGAGGGTTATGAACTCTCACTGTATTTTTTTGGTAAGGGTCTGCCGCCACTGTGAACGTCGTCTGGGTGGGGCTGATCGACACCTGACAGGAGAGAGCCGATACCGTCCTCAGACTCATTCCAGTCCTCGTCGAGGTCGAAACCTCTCAGGAGGACCGAAGGAGTATTCAAATACGGTGTCCGAAGACACGTAGAAACGCCGCTGTCGCAGTAGAGGAGGTGGAAGTAGCTTGATCGACCGGCCAGAACTGAGAGAGCCTTCTTGTCCGGAGACGAGAGACTCTGGTTCGAGACAGAATCGGCAAGTTCCGATCGCGGCAGACCCACCGTCGGTTTGGGTTCCCTCTCGGGCCCCAAAACGACTCGAGCAGAGACGTGGGCTCTGCTGGTGGGAGCGGCAATCCTTCCGCAAGGTCATTATGCTGACGAATCAGCTAATGACTTCTGCAAATTCCTCTGTATCTCGGGAGTAACCGTGTCTTGCGGAAGTAGGACCGTCCAGTCCCTCCAACAAGAACAGATCCCGAGATACTCCTCCTTCAGAAGGAGGAACAGCGGCAGACCCCACCCCTGACGGTCGCCTTCAGCTACTTGCGCGTATGTCCTGGTCGGTCCTGGAACCGTGCCTGGTCCATACGGCGTCATAGCTGGGTCACGAGCGGCGTACCTCTCGTGATCGCTCCTCGGTACCTCGCTCCTCCCGGTATAGCCCGAGGAGGTTGAAGGTACGGGAGAGGCAGACCTGACGCTCCCCCCTCGCTCGCTGGCAGGACCAGCGTGCGTGGGAGGGCTGCTGCTGATCGTCAACCCGCGGTGACGGTCGAGCAGCAGGCCTAGCCTTACCGCTCGCCTGGGGCGATTGGCTCGGCTGAGAACGTCGAGACCGATCTCTAGCGTCAGGCGAGCTGCCGCTGGTCACCGTCTCCGCCCGGTCCCATCGGGAGCGGCGGACGGGTGACCTGCTAGGCTCTCTGTCGCGTCGAGACCGGCCAGCGTCCTCTCGGCGCGTCGAGTCGCTGGTACCAGCCGTGGCTGGTACCGTCGGCCGCGGGGACTCCTTCCTCGCCTCAACCCGTGGCTGGTCAGCGACCGTCACGTCAGCCCGAGCAGCCAGTTGATCGCTGCGAGAGCGTCCACTGGCCTGGCGAGAGTCGTGTGCACGACTCTCGCCAGTCTTCTGCTCCGCGCCGCTGTCTTGACGGCGAGCGAGCTCGGGCGTCAAAACTTTGGCTGGACGGTCTTCTTTGGAAGAGCGTCCACTCGGTGCTTCTCGCGAACGAGAAGCGGCCGAGACGGAACCTGGTTTAGCGGCAGAACCGCTAGCACCAGGTGAGGACGCACCAGCCGAGGCTGGTGCACCTCTGGTCCCCGTCGCCTTCTTCTTTGCAGAAGAAGCGACGGGCCGTTCCCGAAGGAACAGGAGGACCAGCAGAAGAGCTCCCCAGCTCGCCTGAGCGAGCCGGGCCCTTAGAAGATCCCGAAGGAGTCTTCTTAGGGGGGGAGGAGGCAACCTTCTTCTTCTTCGGCTGTTTGGCCTTAGAAGTCGAAGGGGAAGGAGAGGCAGCAGACGACGAAGAAGACGACGAAGACGACGACGACACCTTCTTCCTCTTCCTCTTCTTCTTCGCCAGGCTCCGCAGGACAGACGTCAGGTCTTCCATCCAGGAGGGAGCCGGGGCAGTTGCCGAAGCAACAGGGCCCGACTGCACCTGTCCGGAAAGACCTGAGACTGTGACAGCACCACCAACAGCAGGAACAACAGGAACAGGTCCAGGAACAGCAGGAACATCTGAAAGTGAATGAGCAGCAGGCACCTGATCTGAAAGGAATGAGCGGCTGGGACAGCAACAGGTACGGCAGGCACGGCAGGTACCACAGGAGAGCCAGGCGTCCTGTCGGCAGCTACCGTCATCCTCGGCACTGGCGGCAGGTCCAGGGGGGTATCTTTGGGCAGCGGAAGTCCGGGGTCGGCAATACAAAGAACCCAGGTGGCGGTGGCACCGTCCTCTTTGGCACGGCAGGAATTGGTTCTGGATTGCAGCCGTGGGTGTTACCGACATGACATGTGGTGTGTACACCAGGTGCGGTGGCATCTCATATTGGTTTTTGTAGTGGTTACCGTACCATGAGTGACCACTGCCGACTCCGCCAACCGCTGAATCAACCCCTGTATGCTCGGCACTCCCTGCAGTCCCAGCGACTCCCACACCTGTCCCAGGTCGTCATTCGCTGATGGCACACCTGCGGAAGCAACAGTCGGGTTAGTTAGAGGGGCTTCCTCGCGCCTGTGAGAAGAAACCCCACCCAGAGCGGACGGAAGACCCCGAGTACAACTGGACGTCCGGGTAGCGGGCGCCCTCCTCCACACTCGACGGATCGAGAGAGGAGAAGGACTCCGCTACCCCCCCCGCAGGGGAAGGCGCGAAACGTGGGGGCTGGCCGGGGGGCAGGAAAGAGGACGAATTGTCCGTTACCAAAGGAGTCACTGGACTTTCCGATGACTTCTTGTGCCCTCGTACAGCACCCACTGCGCCTCGGACCAATGCATACACGTTACACAGGGCTCGTTGCGGGAGCACTCTCGCCCCCGACAACGAGTACAAACCTCGTGAGGATCTACATCTACATCCAAGGTCGTCTCCCACGGATGTAGCACCTGCGGTAACATAGATAGATTAGTAAGAGGGGTTCCCTCACGCACGGGGGGAAGACATGCCCCACCCCGAACGCAAGGAAGACCCCAAATACAAAATACAATGAAGAAGCTGAGCGGGGGGCAGGAAGGAAGACGAAGAATCGGATACCACGGGAGTCGCGGGAGAGCTTTCCGACGACTTCCCGGCAGACCTTCGCTTCCCCCACCCCCGCACAGCAGTGAAAAGTAATATGAAAATGAAACAGAATACTGCCCTTGCGATTCACTTCATAGAACTTGAAAGGAGGAAAAAGATCAATTCCCGGGTAAGAACGGAAACTTGATCCAATAATATGATGCTATCATAAAAATATATATGAAAATGAAACAGAATACTGCACTTGCGATTTCATTTCACATAAAAAGAAATCGTAAGGATCAATTCCCGGGTAAGAACGAAAATTGATCCAAATTAAATTTCATGCAATAAATAAATGAAAATGAAAAGAATATGCAATTGCGAATCCACTTTCATTGCATTCTATTATACAAAATTAAAAGGCTCGTGCCGAGCACAATCACACTCTCGGTAACGAACGCACAGGGCAAAAATATAATGAAAAGAGTACTTACATTTTTCAATTACACACTTTCGCCCAAATACATGACTCGGCGCGAGCGCGCCCGCCCTCGGCACCGAGACATAATTCAAGGGTTCAATTCATGAAAAGAGAGGAAATCGCCGCATCTACGGCGATAACTCCATGTTGGTTCATAATTAAGTAATGAAAATGAAAACAGTGTACTTACAGTTTCATTTTCAAGTCAAACAAACCATTAGTAGAAAACACAATATAAACAAAGCATACGACGATGAAGCGGGCAGAGAGCGATGACGAACACGTCCTTCACACCCGCGGCCGAAAGCAAAAGTGATTTGTTTACCTCCCAGTCGCGCGGCGCGCGACGATCGGACAAGCAGTTAACTACCGTTCTCCCCTTGTTCGAAGCTTACGACCGTTCCAGCTGCCGCTAGCTACTTCCTATTGTTAAAGGACCGAGGGTTTGTATTACGTATCGGAACAAAATTAGGTTATGAAGGCCGCTTCGGAATGGATTAATTTTGTAACCTGAGGCACTACTGTATATTAGTTTCAGAGGTTAGGGGACAAACCCAAGTACTATAGTGTTCTGCTTGTCTTTGTTGTCAGTTTCCTGATCATTGTGATTTTCCAAGTGTTGTCTTCTGTTACATGTACATATGCTATCACAATTTTAGTCTTTAATTTCTTATTGCATCATATTCTGATATGATGACAGTATAGTACTATATAGTAATTACCTTAACAATATATAATGGAAAGTAGTCCTTGAATTAAAAACTTTTTTTATATAATTTGTCAACCAAAGATGGAGTGCCTCACCCACGTATTGTGTAGAACTCCTTTTTCTTTGGATTTCAGGACAGTTGTGATGTAGTTTTGAATATTAATGTATTCCTCTTGATGGTGTCTTTCAGGAAAGTTTGTCATGGTTCATTTAGTCATTGGTCACTTTGAAGAGAACCGGTGTGTTTACCTGCCATGGCATCTTTCTGTACAGTACAACTGTAAGGATTTAACTTTCTTTTGGTTGTAATACTGTTTTTAAAAGTCCTCCAAACATTAATATTGATGATGATTCTCCTAAGTTTAAGAGAGATTGTAATACTGTCTTGAAGTTCTATGGATGGATATATTTATATATATACCATATTGCTGGGGCATTATGAGAAAGTGTATCAAGTTACGCTCTTTGTCTTTCTTGTTTTCGCTTAGACTTTCTAGTGGAATTTTGTGTGCCTTCTTTTCACATGCAGAGTTTCTAGTGGAATTTTGCCAGGTAGTGATTTTAAAGGGTTAAAAATTTATTTTATTCAATAATTATTCAGGTTGTTAAAAAGTTGTTTTATGTCTTAGAAAAATCTGTTCAGCCCTGTCCAAGTTTGCTTCTAAGAATGCTAGCATCTCCCTAGGTACTCTCTGTAATTTAGGGAAGTAAAATTGTTCAAGTTGAGAACCAGCCTTGTAAGAGTTAAATAAACTAGCTCAATGTACCAGTGAAACTGCCTAGTATTTGTACAGTAATCAAAAGCTTTCAGTTTTATCAGTAACCAATATCAATTTCTATTTGAAAGTCTCTTCAGAACACACTCAAGTTAACCGTCTTCTGCATGGTTTGTATTAGTGCTTTTACTACAATGTCACTTGATGTAAAAAGTGAAAACTTATTTCAGTTTAGAAGGATTATGTATCAGTAGTATTAACTTTGGCTTTTGACCTGTAATTTTATGCTTGCATAGACCAGCATAAAGGCATACTAGGTGAAAAGTGGTAGATTTTTTTCTGTGAAACGTTTTGGGAATATCAAACCATTGATTTACAAAAGCTATTTTTGCTTGTCTTTGGTAGGTCAGGGGTAATGAAAAGTAAGGTAACTCGAGTATCTGGTGCCTTATATATAATTGTTGGTAATTATTTGCCTTGTTAGTCAACTTTTAAAGAAGTCATTTTTTACCACAGATAATGTTTATAACACTGAATTGCCGAGCTCCATTATTACCACATACAATCATGGTGTTGCTGCTCTACATGTTGACATTATTTTTGGTTGTGGGTAATTAATAAATTAACCCACACCAATCTAGCAACTGTCTTGACCTTTTTAGTCAGAGATGGGACATGAACTGGATCGTGAATGGTGTATGTGGTTAGTGGGATATGAGGCTGAAATCCAGTAAAACAAACACACTATTGATAGACTTCGCACAGATTTTCGACCCCATCCTTCAGGTAGATGGGTCTCTGCTGAGTGAGTGATGCTCAACTATTCTAGGTATAACTTGACTACCATCTTACTTTTGAGGAAATTCCAATGAAAGTTTTGGCAAATGCTGTGTGAAATTTGGTTATTGTTCCCAAGGCCTCATATTTATAACTGGCAAAATCAGTGCAATCTGTTTTAGATGATTTGTTTTTTCCTTGACTAGAGAAGATGACTCCTTCTGCCACATTTATCTCTTTTAGATAGTGTGGATGTCTGCTTCTGCCACATTTATCTCTTTTAGATAGTGTGGATGTCTGCTTCTGCCACATTTATCTCTTTTAGATAGTGTGGATGTCTGCTTCTGCCACATTTATCTCTTTAGATAGTGTGGATGTCTGCTTCTGCCACATTTATCTCTTTTAGATAGTGTGGATGTCTGCTTCTGCCACATTTATCGCTGTCAGATAGAGTGGTTCATGGTGGTAGGTTTTTGTGTCCTAATATTAGTGGTTATGACCAGGACCGTTGACGGATACATATGCAGTCCCTTCTGTCACGTTTTCACAAGTTGTATTTTAATAAGATCGTTCACATTCACAATTGATCACTGATCCCCTTTTCCTGTCGAGAGCAACCAGGTTTCCTGAACAGCAGCACCAGTATATGTTGGACTGCTGAACATCCCCCCAGAGGATGTTGTGCTATTTGGAACTTCAAAAGTTCAAGCAAAGATGCAAGACATTGCTACCATAATACTATATAATTCTTCTTGTATTGTAATAACTTTAATCTGTCCTAATAACTGATCTTTCTGTATTTCCCATTACCCTCTGCAACTTCTTCTTTCGAATGAAAACCATATTCTTTGTACGCTTGAATTTCATATCAATGGGCCCTTTATCAGCTTGTTCCATATAAATTGGGTTCATCCGATCTTTGTTTGAGGCTTATGTACAGTTGGATCAGGTTCTGGATGTTAGCTTTTCAAGAAAGACTTGAAATTACAGGCCAATTGGAATGGTACTCACTATGATTGTAGCATAGATCTGAATATTACTGTCCATTAATGGTTACCTTACGACTAATGTAGAGAGGATTCCTTCCAAGATCCTCATACCAAGTAGGGGGTTAGTGTCACCAGTGCACGGTGCACTGTAGGCATTACTTAATGTTCTTTGCAGTGTCCCTTTGGCCCTTGGCTGCAACCACTTCATTCTTTCTACTGCACCTCCATTCATATTAGTTTTTGGATCAGTCCCTTTGCACCCACATCTAACAATTATTTCAGAGTGGAACTGCGAGGTTTCCTTCCTGTTACTCACTGTAACCTGCTTTCAATTTTCCTCTGAGCACAGTGAAATCATAAGTCTCAGTGTTTGGCCTTTGGGGGGCTAAATTGTTTATTCTGCTCTATTCTAAAATGCTTGAAGTTATGCCATGGCTGTAAGCTTGAGTGCTTGGGAAAAAGAAAGCAGCTTGTCATTTATGGAAGAACAATCCCTCAGAATTTGTGAATGTAATTTCATCTAGCTTCAGTCCAGCTTGGGTGAGTCTAGGAGAGCATAATATGAGGGTGTGGAAATCTTACTCTTGTGGAGTTGAACAAAAGCGGTAACTATTTTGAACAAATTTGCCTCTCCTTTTGAAAGTTGGTGGAACTGCTGTTTATTGGCCCTAAACAGAAAACAGAAATTTGGCCAGTCTTTGAGCAAAATGGGGGAGAGTCCATGGTTTTGGTTTAAATCAAGCTTTTCCCAGCCTAGGTTGTGTTTTTTAGACCTGTGAAGCTCTTTTGGGTCAAAACTGCTTCAGGGCTTAACAGTTATGGAGGCATTGAACCTAATTGGATGTTTAAAAGACCACAGATTTCATTGCTCATAAGATTTATACTTGAGAGTTTGTTTTTCTTCTGGAGGTGGAGGAAGAAAATTTATGATTTACTTGAAAGTTCTCTCTTTGAAGTAAAAGATTACTGCCTTTACCCAGGGGATTGTCTGTAGCCCCTCAGATTATAGGCAAATTTGAATTTCCATTTTTTCTTGAGGTTTGATATTGCTAGGCACAACTGTAGGTGGTTTATAGATTTACCTCAAAAGTATGGGTTTCATTAAGCCCTTGGTACTTTAAAACTAATGTGAATGAATGTCTTGCAGTGGATTGAGGGTGAAACACACACACACATGCATGGTTGGCTCTCTTTTAGTGCAACCTTTGTATTAACATATAAATATAGTATAATGCTTAATAAATAAATAGATCATGGGCTAACTAAAAATTACCGAGTTGGATTTTAAAGTGAGTTTTAAGGAAGCAGTAACCCAAATTATTACACCTATTCGTATTTGTTGCAGGTGCATACTTTTATTACTCTTACTTCTGTTGCAGGTGCATGTTTGTTTGTATGGCGTTTCTACATTGCATTAAATCAGTGGTTATTCAGCAACGGGACCAACAGCCTTACATGACTTCCAAACCACGTTGAGAATGAACTATCACCAGAAATACAAACCTCTAATCCTCAGTGGAATGCCCGAGAAGCGAACTTGCGGCCACTGAGGTAGCAGGCCAAGACCCTACTGATCACCCCCACTGAGGCGCTTTAGATCCGTACGATAGAAATGAAGGGCTTCTTAGGACTATTGTCCTGCTGATCATTAGCTACATGAAAGTACTTGCAAATGCCATTTCTCTTGAGTCTTAAATAATTTTTACTCGGTAATACTAAGTTTGATTTAATCTGATAAATTAAACTTTAAGCCTTTGTGATTGTCTTTGTATAGAGGAAAGTTGTGGTAAACCAGCTGAAAGTACTCTGTGTCAGTTTAATTCTAATGGTCTCATGTTAACGCCAATCGTGAATATGGAGGAAATAAAAACTTTAAACTTTCTAGTTTTTTATTAAACTAAAATTTTATATATACTGTTTTTAGCTTAGTGGTGGTTAAATTGTTAAAATTTCCAAGAAAAAACGAAGTTTCAAATCAGTAGTTGAAATATTTTTTGGCAAAACCAAATCTCAAAAATTTATGTAGAAAAATTTTTGTCTAGCAAATCTTTTCTACTCAAGAGTGAATTTACATAAGATTACTTATTTTCCATGGAAAACATTCAGTAAATTGATTTTGCCACTTTTATACAAAATGTGTTAAACTTAATTTTCCAACATTCAAAGTCAAAATTGGGAGTTTCAAATCTACACAAATGGCAAAATTAATTTCCTCTTGAATATGTTTTTGCATAGCAAATAAAAAATAAATTCGTAGATTTACTCTCTGGGTAAAAGACTGAATAATGAGACAAATTTTTTTTGCATATAAACTAAGAAATTTGGTTTTGCCAAAATAAGTTTTTTTTCAAGTATACTTTGTAAATTGTACAATTTGACTGTAGTGATTTTTCATTAATACAATGGTTCTTTTTTTCTAGCATGTCATCTTTTCATATACTACTTATACCATAATACAAGTTTTGGTGCTTTTCTTCAGCAGTACTTTGTCAATTATAGGGTTAGTATTTTTTTTTTTTTTTTAATTTTCTCTACAGGAAAGTAATTCCTCATAAAGGATTCTGCCCAAGCCATAACCATTATACTGTAGTTTAAACTACTGAATCATCTGCCTCAAGACTAAACAGTCGCCCAATACTACATGTTGACACCCCACCCCTCCCAATTATACTTTCTAGAAAAAAAAGACAAAATCTAGGAGAAAAAAAAAACTTTCCAACCAAGCACTTTCAAGGCAACAGAAATGACCCACTGTCAAAGAAACACCACACTCAAATTGACACAATTTCAAAGAGACAAAGCTAAATTAACCCACTTGCAAGGAAGCATCTGATCCCCACTCAAGAGGAAAAAAAATATATACAGGCAGTCCCGGGTTATGACGGGGGTTGGTTCTGTTCTTGAGATGTGTCGTAAGCCGGAACCTCGTCAAAAATCCTAAGAAAACCTTACTTTTAATGCTTTGGGTGCATTCAAAACTATGTAAACTGCATTCTTATTGCATTTTTTTCATAAAAAAAACTTAAATATTGATTATTTTGCATTTTTGGTGTCATATTTCATCTGCCAGATCAGTGTTTGTAGGCGTCGTAAGTCTGTAGCATGCGTCTAACCCTGGAAATCATTTCTGATGAATATAATTGAAAAGCGTCGTAACCTCAGAACGTCGTAAGCCAAGACCCGTCGTAACCCGGGGACTGCCTGTGTATATAACCGACATTTCCTGGAAAAACTCAAGTGAAAAACCAATTCTAATACACTAAGCAAATCCCTCTCTCAAAACAAATTTTTATTAATAACTTCTACCACTTACTCATTTTATACATTACCTCTCAATCAAACTCAAAAACACCCACTCTAGAGAAAACAGCTAGCTGAAAAGCATATGAAAAATGAGTGTACAACTCACAAGATATATTTTTAGCCATACACTCGAATCCTCAAACAACTTCCAAACCAAAATTCATTCTATTAGTTTCTTAAGAAACTTGCAAACTAACAAACTACTGTTCTATAAAACAAAATTACTTTATGGACAATTTCATTCACTTCCTAGAAGAAAATATAGATACAGATTTTAGGCAAAAAACACAACCGCCAAACACCTTCAAAGCCAAACTATCATAGATAATAGACTTCCCACAGGAAAAACAACAATCCATCAGTCTACAAAGGTAATAGCATCAACAAATGTAAATACAACCTAACAAACTTATTTTAGGGGGAATATAATGCAAACTGTTTTAAATCGGAAATCTATTCCAAACAAACATACTTCCTAAGTGCAAAGTTATATAATTAGGCTTTGAAAGTACATATATGAAAGATTCTTTAGACTAAAGAACAGACTTAACACTATAAAGTAAGAGTATCACAATAGCCATGACAAACTTCCTGAGGGGAAAATGTCAAATGAACATCCCAAGGCACCAAAGTATCAGACTAACGTGTTTTAAAAAAATTTATAAATATCACAGGCAAATCAACTTCTTAATTCCAAAAGTAATGTAAGCATACACTTCCTAAAACCAAATACGTACAGCAATAACACTTAGAAAGTTAATCCTGATCAAAATTTTTCCGACTCCCAGACATCCACATGTCATTATGCACTGTAGAATTGAATTCTATCGTACTAACAAACCCAAATTACATGCGTCACAAGCAAGGTGTGGAGCCCGCATTAATAGAAACAATCTTAATTCTATATCATAAACTAAACCAAGCTGCGTTATCAGCTAACATTAATGAACTTGTCTATGGCTTCCATTTCATCCAATTTGACAAAGCTTTTCATGAAAATTATCCACACCAGTTAAATCATTGCATCTGGTATTTGGCAATATTGCATACCTTTTCAAGTATACTCTCGATACATTGCAAATTATCATTCACGAAAACTACCAGAATGATATATCCAGTATGTCGAATCAATCGGCTACATTGAACAATTCTAATTGTAAATGATGCTCTACAAATTCCAACTTTTCATTTCAAATTAACATTAACTTTGTCAGGGAATATTTTAAAACTACAAAATACGCGTTTTAGTAAAATCTGAAAATATACAAAAAAAAATTTCACTGATATGACAATTTTTCTTAAAAAGCAAACAAGAAAAGTAACTCAGAGCATAATTTTACATTATATATAGTCAATTATCCATGGTGAAAATCCACCATCTTAAAATACAATCTAAGGACAAAACAAATAACCCTGTCTACAAATATTTGCAAGTGAATTTCTCTACAGAGCTTCAAGGTAAAAATGTTATCAATAAAAAATCCAATTATACAGAGCCTTACGCTTAACAATTAATAATACACTGTAACATGTCTTTTGCTCAGTAATAATTAAGATAGGAAAATTGTTCATTAAATACCAAAAAAATCCTGCATTAAATCTCAAAGACAACTGAAAATTTTGAAACTTATGAAATAGTTTTCTTTCCCTGTAATTCATTGAAAAAATGTACATACCAGGTGCAGAACAACATAGGTTAGCCACACAACATCAGACTTGTCCAGCAAACACTCATTTACCATATATGTCCATGTAAAAGAAGACCTTTAGATAAGACAAGGTAGAAAATTACAGCAAATTTTCATTATCTCAAATCTGAAGTACAAGAAATGACAAATCTTTAATTATTTTGTATTTTTCATAGCTTTCTCAGCATTTCTTGTTAAGTTCAATTACCCCCTTAATTGGCCAATCTGATCCTTGAAAATTGATAATAGTATTTCATTCATTATTCACTAAAATGGCCTCTTGACTTGTACTTGATAATTTATACATAAGTACCAGATGTGTAAAACCTTGTATATATATAATATAACTATACACGCATTAATTTTTTTTAAACGTTAATATTTACCCCGCCCCATCCTCCCTACCCTGTTTTGCGCAAACACCCCCCCCCCTTTTTTTCTCGATTCGGCTCTACCCAGTATTTGTGTTAACATTTTCTTAAGTTATAATGACTTTTCAGTCCATTACTCAGGGCAGTATGAAAGGTTTAATGTACAGTCAAAATCACGGCCTTTTGAGAAAACAGGCCTTTATCCTCGTGTCGACGAATGTAGGCTTGACTTACAAAGGAAGGTGTTTATGTAACATTTAGGTAAATCTTTACGTACATTATATAGTTATATCAATTGTTTTGGTGTTCCTAAGGTTTAGTGCTCTTGATGTTGGTGATATTTATTGGGAATTGTTATTTCACATCATATGCTAGCGTACCTGTGCCTTCTTCTCCCTGTACCCCAACCCCCCTTAAAGGACATATGGCTCCCTGTTGGTTACGTATCCCACACCCCCTACTAGCATTCATATATGGCGGTTTGTTTAAGTTTCTTGGCCCCGAACCAAAACTTTGAAGATTGTTCAGTCGAAGTAGACTATGGCAGTTGACGTTTTCCTATGTTATTTTGCTTACTTTACAAGAGTTTAAGGCCTAATATTTGGCCGGTCGACTGTAACTAATCTGTTAGGCTATTTTCCTTTGAACTCTACATTGGTACATCGCACCCCTTGTACCTATATGTTGACTTCAAAGGTAAATTACGCTTTCATTACAGTCGACCAAATAACTATACTTTAAATTCTTGTTCAGCAGGTAAAATAACATAGGGAAACGTCAACTTCCCTAATCTACTGTACCGCAGAATGCGGGCTTAGAATTACCAATCCAGGAAAACCTACCCGGTATTTCTACAGAAGCAATCCGCTGTGGCTTAGATAATGGCAATTGACTGATTCCTATGTTATTTTAGTTACTGTACAAGATTTAAAAGTAATATCCATTCGGCCGGCTGTAACTAAGCAGTAATTGACCTTTGAAAGTTACATAATAGCCGCACCAAACTCAAAGGTATATTAAAGTTTAGTTCCAACCAAACGAAAAAAATATTCCTTACAACCCTTGTAAAGCAACTAAAATAACATAGAAAATGTCAATTGCCATAGTCTAAGTCACCGAAGAACGGTCCTATAGGAAGGTACCAAGTATTCGTTACGGTGAAGGAAATGTAAACACAGCCGCCATGTTTAAATTCCCCAACCACCACGGAGCCATATGTTCACAAAGGGGGGTGGGGGGGGGGGGGGGTTAACGCACAGGTGGTGGGCGGAGTAAGGTGGAAGGTACGAGTTGTCTTAGCAGCACCCCACTGAATAGTAACATACCTTGACGCAACTTTCGGCGAAAGCCTAACACTCACTTTCCTAAAACATAATAATCAAGAATAATGTGGAGCTTACCTTAAAAGGGGTGGAGGGTACAAAGCAGCAGCTGCCTTTAAGAATGCGTGGAGGCGGGTCTTGGGTTCCTCAAAATGCAGCTTGAAATAAGCAATAGCCAAGTACCCGACGAAAAGTTATACATTCTCCTCCCGTATCTTGGAGTCGACTGCCGGAGTTCCCTCCACCTCCTTTCAATAGTATTAGTATGGGCACCGGTTTCTGGGTCCACAAAGTTCATCGAGTGGTTGACTGTCAAGTGGACATAACCTTCATCTCGCAGGCAGTCATAAGCCCTCCAACAGTCAGAAATAATAGTGGTACCCGGCACAATGTATTCTTTGATAACTGCAAGCAGAGTCCCACTCGTCCTGTCGGGTACGGGAACAACGAAAAACTCCCGGGTCTGCCTGCAGATACCACCGAATACCCACTGGCCTTCGATGAGGCGACCTACGTTGTATTTTCTTCTCCCAAACTTCGCCTCATCGATTTCAACAATTGTGCCGGGCCCACCTATTTGCTTCTTCTGTTGGAAGCACCAATTAACTATGACCTGAAATAAAAGTCAGTGTTAGGGGAGGTAATTAAGTAGGGTAAAAAATTTCATAATAATACAAGGCAGGTTGTGTATGAGAGAGAGGGAGTGGGGGAAGAGCGGGGGAGAAGGAGGGGGTATGAATGGAAAATGGTGAGGGGATAAGCAAAATTACTTAACTTCCCGGAGAAGCTGGCCCAATCATAATTGTCGAGTCCGACAGTCCAAGTTCTGTTCTCGCAACCTTGTAAGAAAAAAAATCACTCGCATACAGGTATGCGAAGAACAGAACTGTCTCAACATCAAGGTGGGACCCAGAGAACCAAGTGCCCTTAAACAATGAAAAGTAGTAAGAACAGCGTTTTTTCGCTTTCTTACTATGTGGTCGATAAGACCGGTCACACCTAAAGGTAAACGTGGAGGGAAAAATACCAATTATAAACATGAAAATATGGAGCAGGTCATAAATGGTATAGGTGTAATATAATATTGCCATGAATCTAGGGCCGGGTCATATCACGGTTACATGTAGAATCCAACAAACTATTCGTAAGGTATTTACCTAAAGCACTTTTTTTTGCAGAGTCTAGGCAGCACTCATTCCCACAATGGGGGCAAAAGACCTGCTTTCTCAGGAGGCCGTGGTCCTGGCAAAAACCGATTAGTCGATCATAATTACCTGAGTAAAAGGCAGAAAAATCTTTGTAACTCATGTAACAATTGTTACATGAAGTTGGCAAAGAGTTCTTGGTGAGGGGCTGGGACGAGCGTGAAGTAGATGCAGCAGTGGATGTCATGGCGGCAGATTCAACAGTGTTGGAGTTCTACAGTTAGGAGGTGGCAGGAGGCCAGACCGTAGAAAACAGGGTAGGAGAGGTGGGGTGGAGTAGTAAAAATGCTTTGATGCTATTGGTTGAGGCAGGGTGGGGCTGAGGTAAATGAACAAGCACTTAACAAGATAAGTTGGCAATGTTAAGGGTAATAAAAGTAAATGGGTAGTTAAGGAACTAAATGTAATGTGGGATGGGTTCAAAATATGAATTAATACAAATACATATATAAGGGGCCCACCAGGGGGCCGAGGGTGGGATTAAGTCCTGGGTGGCAAATGTGTAATAGGGCCTATAGTTGTGTTAATAATACAAAAGACCAAATTAAACATAGGTTAGCATATAACAAAACTAATTAAACTTGTAGGGGATGTTGCCTGACCAGGGGTGGGGTTGGACCTGCTGTAACCCCCCTTAAAGAACCAAACCAACCTAACATAACCTAACCTAGCAGGGGATGTAACCTTACCTAGTAGGGAACTTAACCTAGTAGGCAATGTTGCCTGACCAGGGGGGCTTTGCCCCCAGTACCCCCCCTTAAAGGCCCTAACTTACCTAGTAAGGAATGTAACCTAAACCTAGTAGGGAATATTGCCTGACCAGGGGGCTTCGCCCCCCGTACCCCCCCTTAAGGCCTAACCTAACCTAGTAAGGAACGTAATTACCTAAACCTAGTAGGGAAATACTAGGCCTAACGTAGCCTAGTAAGAATGAACCTAACCTAGTAGGAAATCGCCTGAGCAGGGGGGGCTTCGCCCCCCGTTTACCCCCACCCCCCCTTAAAGGCCCCTAACCTAACCTAGTAAGGAATGGTAACCTAACCTAACCTAACCTAGTAGGGAATATGCCTGGACCAGGGGGGTTTCGCCCCCCCGTACCCCCCCTTAAAGGCCTAACCTAACCTAGTAAGGAACGTAACCTAACCTAACCTAGTAGGGAAATACTAGGCCTAACGTAACCTAGTAAGGAATGTAACCTAACCAACCTAACCTAACCTAACCTAGTAGGGAATATTGCCTGACCAGGGGGGCTTCGCCCCCCCGTACCCCCCCTTAAAGGCCTAACCTAACCTAGTAAGGAATGTAACCTAACCAACCTAACCTAGTAGGGAACATTGCCTGACCAGGGGGGCTTCGCCCCCCCTTACCCCCCCTTAAACAAGGCCTGACCTAACCTAGTAAGGAACGTAACCTAACCTAACCTAGTAGGGAAATACTAGGCCTAACGTAACCTAGTAAGGAATGTAACCTAACCAACCTAACCTAACCTAACCTAGTAGGGAATATTTGCCTGACCAGGGGGCTTCGCTCCCCGTACCCCCCCTTAAAGGCCTAACCTAACCTAGTAAGGAATGTAACTAACCAACCTAACCTAACCTAACTAGTAGGGAACATTGCCTGACCAGGGGGCTTCGCCCCCGTGTACCCCCCTTAAAGGCCTAACGTAACCTAGTAAGGAATGTAACCTAACCTAACCTAAACCTAGTAAGGAATGTAACCTAAACCTAACCTAACCTAGTAGGGAATATTGCCTGACCAGGGGGGTGGGGCTTCGCCCCCCCGTACCCCCCTTAAAGGCCCTAACCCTAACCTAACTAGTAAGGAATGTAACTAACCTAACCAACCTAGGTAGGGAACATTGCCTGACCAGGGGGGCTTCGCCCCCGTACCCCCCCTTAAAGGCCTAACTAACTAGTAAGGAACGTAACCTAACCTAACCTAGTAGGGAAATATTAGGCCTAACGTAACCTAGTAAGGAAATGTAAACAACCAAACTAACTTTAGTAGGGAATATTTCCTGACCAGGGGGGCTTCGCCCCCCCTTAAAGGCCTAACCTAACCTAGTAAGGAATGTAACCTAACCTAGTAGGGGAACATGCCTGACCAAGGGGGGCTTCGCCCCCCCGTACCCCCCCCTTAAAGGCCTAACCTAACCTAGTAAGAACGTAACCTAACCGAACCTAGTAGGGAATATTGCCTGAACCAGGGGGGCTTCGCTCCCCCGTTACCCCCTTAAACCCTTAAAGGGCTAAAACCCTTAACCTAGTAATGGAATGTAACCTAAACCCAACCTAACCTAACCTAGTTAGGGAATATTGCCTGACCATGGGGGCTTCACCCCCTGTACCCCCCTTAAAGGCCTAACCTAACCTAGTAAGGAATGTAACCTAACCAAACCTAACCAATAGTAGGTAACAAGTAGGAATGTACCCCAACCCCCCCCCCCCTCCGGTATCCACCCTTGAAGAACTAACCAACCTAGCCTAACCGGGTAACCCCCTTCAAGGAAGTAAAACTAGTAGGTAAACCAAACATATAACAAACTAAACCTAAGGGTATGTGCCTAACCAGGGGATGGGATTCGGCCCCCAGTAGGTAAAATGACATATAAACCTAACTTTGATGGGTGTGGAAGTGTTGTAAAATGTAAAAAGTAACCATACATAACTGCATAATAGTAAGGAAACTGGAAGGGAGGTGTAAATTGTAATGTCTGTAAAAGTGTATAATGGAATATATTGAAATGTAGGTTTTATAAGAATAATGGCAAAACTATATATTTAAATATTATATATTGAAATGTAGGTTTATAATAATAATGGCAAACTTTAATATAGGTATTGTATCGGTGAGAAATGCATTGTAAATGGTGTAAACGTAAAGAGCCATCGTGAATACTGGAAAGGGGAGGGATTGACTTGTGTATAAATGATATAGGGAGTGTGTATGTAATATGCAACGCAATGTGCAATTTCACGTAACAGGTAGGTAGGTAGGTATCGAAACGTCCTAAAACTGAGTTCTATATAACACGTAGGCATTTTAGGTGTCTGTCCTCAATTATAACATAATATTTCAAGTTATATATGGTGAAATGATTAGGTGGGGATATTTCAAAACAGTTATTATACAAATACTATGGAAAAATGAAAAGGAATAAACACTAGAATTCACATAACATGTTTAATAAACAAATTAGGTAAATTGCTTTATGTAACTCAACGTATGGTTACCAGCCAGGGTTCCCAGATGACACCACTACCAACCAGCCAAAGTCTACCATGAAACCAGCCAAAATCCCGCCAAATGGAAATCCAAACCAAACCCAAATAACCGGCAACTATATGTGCGTTATATCTATCTTTATAAATGCATATTTTTTATCATATATATGCTTGTATAGCGGCATCATAGTTTTAGTTAGTAATATAAACTAATATAAGAATGCAGGAAAAAAAAACGAGAATGAATTGAAATTTTGAAATGAGGCTCGTTCTCTGAGAATCCGGCAGCCTGTTTTGTGGTCATCTTGGTGTGTGTGTGAGTTTTATTTTAATTCCATCTACATATTTTGCTTAAATGTTACCAAGTTTTTACTGAAAACCTATTCAAATTCCCCAGATGTTCCTGAAAACCTTCAAAAATTCCCAATCTGGGGAGAGATTCCTCAAACGTGGGATCAGTGTTTAGCTCAAATAGAAAGTGTTTGAAAACCAGCCAAAATACCACTAACAGCCAAAGTGAATTTTTGCCCACCAAATTAGGAAAAAAAGCCAAATTTGGTGAGAAACTGCCAAATCTGGGAACCCTGTTACCACCCAATCCTTCACTCAGTCCGGTAGCAATGTAGGGGTCATACTGTAACGTTTTGGCTAAATACATATATCCCTCCCGTACCCCCATTTCTTTCCTCACTAAGAAGTCTGAGTTTAGGCCAAAAGCTCCCTCCCTTAGACCAAAGACAATACACGAAAGATGGGAAGCTCAAGCTACAGCCGCATCGGCCGCATACAATTTAGTACCTGGCATGAAATGAAGATGGCGTTGGCATTGCACCTGCCTACATCGTTCTGTTTGGGTTTAACTTTTTCACTAAGCGGGGCATTCAATTTCAATCATGAGTCGGCGTAGCCATCATCACCCGTGTGTGGTTTGCAATAGGACGAAAAATGATTTTCCCCATATTGATTTTTCATGCTTTTCCTCAGAATAAAGAAAGGTAATAAAATCATTACATCTGTTACAAAGTACATGATGACTTTTAGAGAAAATGAAGAAATAAAATAGACCAAAGCAAAATTGAATGTCGGTGCAGTGTTATTCCGAAATAAATATTGGAAAATATTTACAATACGGTGGATGCCTCTAAGCGGAAAGAAAATATATTTATTGCGATTTTCGACTAGAAAAAATATTTGCCATTTGAAACCCCAACAACCAAACCTAACCTCCTGTTGGTGTACATCAGTAGCCTAATCATGTCAACAGTAAACCTAACCATATCAGCAGTACCATAACCATGCCAACAGTTACCTACCATGTCAACAGTAATTTGCAATGGGAAATGAAGCTATTTTGCAAAACATATCAAAATAAACTTGAAAAAATGACAATTTGTCGAAAATTGCATTTTCCTAACTATACAAAACCTGAGGTCCTTTAACAATAGGAAGTAGCTAGCGGCAGCTGGAACGGTCGTAAGCTTCGAACAATGGGGAGAACGGTAGTTAACTGCTTGTCCGACAGTCGCGCGCCGCGCGACTGGGAGGTAAACAAATCACTTTTGCTTTTGGCCCATGCAAAATACGCAGAGTGAGGGGTGGCATGAGGAGGGACTATATGTAAAGGACTCAGGTTTGTATAGTTAGGAAAAATGCAATTTTCGACAAATTGTCATTTGTTCCGATACGTAATACAAACCATCGGTCCTTTAACAATAGGAAGACTCACTTCTTGGTGGGAGGAATCTGAGTCTTTTGATGAACAGACTGGTGTTCGTCCATCCCTGGAATGCCTCCCTGGTCGTAAGAGCGAGGGGAGGGATCCAAGCCTCTGTCCGATTGATCGGGGTGTGCACCGCAGGATCAATGGTCAGACCTCTGGGCCGAGTACTAAGAGAGAGGCAAGCGTATCTCTTCGTACCAGCAAGCAAGAACTTGTTCCTGTTTGCAAGAGGCAACATAAAGTACGGGTTGTCTCAAGCTGGCATCCACTTCCTCCCCCTTGTTGGAGGAAGTGGTGGATAATACGCTCCTATCCCTAGTGAAAGGGATAGGATGGGGCTCTGTTGAGTAGACTCACCTGCATCTTGTCCTAATCCAGCAGGGTGACGACCGTGTCCCTCTAACCACAGGTAGAGGGGAAGAAAAAAAAGATGGGAAGAGGAGCCAGTCACTCTCTCATTCACTCATCCATTCTTACGGTCACACCAGGACTCGATGCTGTTCAGCCTGCGAGGGTCTGGGTTCGCTACACAACGTGTTGAGCAGCCACCACGGGTCCCAAGGAAAAAGATCCAAGGACCTGTGGGCAATATCCCGAATGGTAGAAGGAAGGGCATGTGGTCTGGTTGGACCAGACCCCTGCCTTCAGTACCTGCGCCACGGAGAAGTTCTTGCGGACAAGGCAGCATCTCCTTCGCATCGAAGGCGGTGAAGTCCATTAGGGAGGGGATTGTGAACGACTCGAACCAATCGTCAGGGACCGAAGGGTTCTGAGTCTTCGCTACGAAGTTCGGTACGAAATCGAGCGTCACGGATCCCCATCCCCTGGATGCTTGACTTCGCAGGAGAAGTCATGCAGTTCCTCAGAGGAAAAGAAGGAAATAGTCGCATGACCTATCCCACTCTTCTCTACTTCGGTGATGTCCAGTACCATACTGGTCATGTCGTTTGCCACGAAGTCTCTCGCATCCTCCTATCCCCATGCAGCGAAGTTCTCGGTAGTGGATAGGACACCGACACTCCATGGTGGGTGTCAATGGTATGGGTACTGTGACAAGCTATTAAAACGAAGTAATGATTGCTCTGTAACAACCGAACTAAGTCAACAGCGTAGTTCGTAACTGACTCGGCCGCTCTGACAGCTGCCGACTGACTGCGTTCGGTAGGAGGCAAGTTTTGTCAAAGCATCCGAGTAAGTCACGTGACCTTCGCCTTTAAAGGGTTATGCCGAGAGACCAAACAAATAATGTATTTGTTTGTTTTTCACCAATGCCGGACAGCGAGGTGATGATTCTCTTAAGGCATGTGCCCAACAGGCGAAAGTCAATGCCTTCTAGAGACCGAGGTCCCTGAAGGCAAAACATCTCATGGTTGTTGAATCTCAGCTAAGGAGAAACAACACTATGTACCGTTGAAGACGAAGGTAGATATTGAATGCAACCTACGTCTTCACAGACGAATCAAGAGAAGAAGGATTCTCAAGATTCATAACCTGCTGCTTACAAAATGACTGAAAACGCTAACCGCTATTTCATGCTGTCCGGTGAGAAGTCGCAGTTGCAATGAAAGCGTGGCGTTCTTCAGTAATGAAAACACAGGGGAAAGCCGCCTGAAGAACTGCTTCTCATGGGCTGAACATTTGGAAGTAGAGCTGTCAGGTCGGAAAGTAGGCGATGTCTTTCTGACACATCTTGTAATTCGGGTTGAACAATGAACAATTGTACACCTACGAATACGAGATATTTTGAAGACAAACTCAGATGTCTGCAAAATCATTCGCATTATCGCAGTGCGATGCAGCGGGAGACTTGTACAGACTTCTGTTACCGTGCGGTAAACAGAAAGATGAAAGAGTCCAAGAGATATCTCTGTTGAAAATTCTCGCAATGTCGAAGGCGATGGAATCTAGCGTCACAGCAGTAGATGGTCCTTCATTATTTCGAGAATCCCCATTAATCAGAGACTAAGTCCATGATTGTTGGGCAGAGATACGGTTCGGTAGTCAATCAAACCAGGGGAGAGAGAGAGACATAACTGACCGTGCATCTCGGAGGCCCAGCTGATACTGAGCTGCTGTCAGGCAGTTCAATACGCAGTAGTTGAGCCTGAGCTCTTCGCCGACTCGTCATCCTTGAGTTGCCATGTAATCCATTATTCCATGAAGGAATGCGTTCGGCTAGAACTACCGAGCATAAAAGATATGCTCGAGCAATTATATTTAGGCGAAACGAATTTCGGTAAATATAAAAGTTGAAATGGTGTTGTCGTGACAAAACCATAAGTATATAAAATTGAAACTGAAAACTCCTGGGAGGTTGCAGGCAACCCCGAGTTGCAGTTCAATTAGAATACTTCTCTTCTAAGTCGCAATCCGTAGATAAACTAGGATATGCGCCTACCCCTCGGACCATTCAACTGCTTAGTAGAATCATGTCGCAAGGTTAATATACGTAGTATATTTGTAGGATTCTGAACAACGATCTCCATCCTAAATTCTTTCCTTCAAGAAAACAAAATAAGGATTGGAGATCGACCACCTTCGATCTCTATCAAAGAGTGAAGGAGAAGTCTTCCTCGAAGGAAAGCTTCAATGGTGAACAGAATACTAAGACGATAGTTCAAGCCAAACTGGATATTCCCGTCCGATCTTCTCTATTCCAGGTTGGTCGCCTACTGTAAGATAGTTTCTTTCAGCAGCAGTCTTCTTCCCAATGCTAGAAATTCCAGGAATTCGAGCATAGGCGAGGTTCCCGATTATCATGTAACATCGGGGATTCTCGTCTCGCTCACTTTAGACCGTGGTCTCGCCTAAGTGTTTGGAGATCGTAAAAAACTCGAACACTCTGAATGCGCTAGAAAATTCCTTAGAATTCTAAGCAGTCTGCGAAACCCCCACCGAATTCGTGAAACGATATCGGCTGGTGTCCTCGCGATTCCCGTAGAAATCGAGAATGGGGGCAGGATCCCTCCTCAACGACCGGGCTTACGTCAGGTAGGACCCGAAGGTCCCCCCGGTAGCGCAGTCCCGAACGTCGGGATCCTACAGAGAAATCTCTGTAGGATCCCTCCCCTTTCCCTCGTAGCCGTAAGGAGAGAGGGAATGGGGGGGGAATTGGATACTCGCTCGCCTTCCCAGTGGAACTAGCAGTTGGAGAAGAATAGGAGCAGCCATCGCCTTGCGGCGATGGTCTCTCAGAGTCTGGGAAAACGTATCGTCAGGAGAAAACGTTTTCCCGCGGAGGGTTACGAACTCTCACTGTAGGTAAGGGTCTGCCGCCACTGTGAACGTCGTCTGGGTGGGGCTGATCGACACCTGACAGGAGAGAGCCGATACCGTCCTCGACTCATTCCAGTCCTCGTCGAGGTCGAAACCTCTCAGGAGGACCGAAGGAGTATTTAAATACGGTGTCCGAAGACACGTAGAAACGCCGCTGTCGCAGTAGAGGAGGTGGAAGTAGCTTGATCGACCGGCCAGAACTGAGCGAGCCTTCTTGTCCGGAGACGAGAGAGACTGGTTCGAGACAGAATCGGAAAGCTCCGATCGCGGCAGACCCACCGTCGGTTTGGGTTCCCTCTCGGGCCCCAAAACGACTCGAGCAGAGACGTGGGCTCTGCTGGTGGGAGCGGCAATCCTTCCGCAAGGTCATTATGCTGACGAATCAGCTTAATGACTTCTGCAAATTCCTCTGTATCTCGGGAGTAACCGCGTCTTGCGGAGTAGGACCGTCCAGTCCCTCCAGCAAGAACAGATCCCGAGATACTCCTCCTTCCGAAGGAGGAACAGCGGCAGACCCTGACGGTCGCCTCCAGCTACTTGCACGTATGTCCTGGTCGGTCCTAGAACCGTGCCTGGTCCATACGGCGTCATAGCGGGATCGCGAGCGGCGCACCTCTCGCGATCACTCATAGGTACCTCGCTCCTCCCGGTGTAGCCCGAGGAGGTTGAAGGTACAGGAGAGGCAGACCTGACGCCCCCCCCTAGCTCGCTGGCAGGACCAGCGTGCTTGGAGGGCTGCTGCTGATCGTCAAACCCGCGGTGGCGATCGAGCAGCAGGCCTAGCCTTGCCGCTCGCCTGGGGCGAGAGGCTCGGCTGAGAACGTCGACGCTGATCTCTAGCGGTCAGGCGAGCTGTTGCTGGTTACCATCTCCGCCCGGTCCCGATGGGAGCGGCGTCAGGTGACCTGCTAGGTTCGCTGTCGCGGTGAGACCGGCGAGCGTCCTCTCGGCGCGTCGAGCCGCTGGTACCAGCCGTGGTTGGTACCGACGGCCGCGGGGACCCTTCCTCGCCTCAACTCGTGGCTGGTCAGCGACCGTCACGTCAACCCGAGCAGCCAGCTGGTCGCGTGCGAGAGCATCCACTGGCCATGGCGAGAGTCGTCTGCACGACTCTCGCCAGTCTTCTGCTCCGCGCTTCGGTCTTGACGGCGAGCGAGCTCGGGCGTCAAGACTTTGGCTGGACGATCTCCCGCGGGAGACCGTCCACTCGGTACTTCTCGCTTACGAGAAGCCGAGGCCGGATCCTGGTTTAGCGGCAGAACCGCTAGAACCAGGCGAGGAAGTGCCAGCTGAAGCTGGTACTCCTCTGGTCCCCGTCTTCTTCTCCTTGGTAGAAGAAAAGACGGGCCCTGTTCCCGAGGGAGCAGGAGGACCAGCAGAAGAGCTCCCCGAATCGCCGGAGCGAGACGGGCCCTTAGAAGGTCCCGAAGGAGCCTTCTTAGGGGGGAAAACCCGGGTTACCAGCTGGTCGCTGCAACGAGCGGCCGCTGGCCTGGCAAGAGTCACTGAGCGTCTCTCACCAGCCTTCTGCTCCGTGCCGCGTTTTGGCGCCGAGCGAACTCTGGCGCCGAAACTTGGCTGCACGGTCTCCCGAGGGAGAACGTACACTCGGGATCTCTCGCGAACGAGAGACCGAGCCGGAACCTGGCGTAGCGGCATCGCCGCTAGCACCAGGCGAGGAAGTACCAGAGCTAACCGATACTCCTCTGGTCCCCGTCTATCTTCCTTACGGAGGGGAAGAGGGCCCCCCGCTCCCGAAGGAGCAGGAGGACCAGCAGAAGGACCCCCCGTCCCACCGGGTGGACGGGCCCTTAGAAGTTCCCGAAGGAGACTTCTTAGGGGGTGGGGGGAAGGCAGCCTTCTTCTTCTTCGGCTTATGGGCTTAGAAGTCGAAGGGGAAGAGGCAGCAGCAGACGATGAAGACGAAGATGACAGCTTCCTCTTCTCCTCTTCCTCGTCAGCTCACGGCAGGACCAGTCGTCAGGTCCTCCATCCAGGCCGGAGCCGGGGCTATTGCCGAAGCAACACGGCCCGACTGCACCTGTCCGGAAGGACCTGGGACTGGGAAGACACACCTGTGGGCAGGACCAGCATGGACAGGCACAGGAACCAGGAGCGACAGGAACAGCAACCAGCTCAGGAGCCGGCAGGAACAGCGGCAGCGCGGTAGACCCAGAAGGGACAGCCAAGCCAACAGCGGGAATCACATCAGCGGCAGGTACGGCAGCCCAGCGATGCGCCTCGTAGAATTATCGGCAGCCAGCGGAACCTGGGTCCTGGCGGCCGGTCCAGGGGCGAGCTGCTGGAACAGCGGAAGTCTGGGGCAGGCAACACGAAAAGAAAACAGGCGGCGGCGGCAACCCCACCTCGGTACGGCTGCGGCCCTAGTAGCGGCAGACGGCGTCATCGACACAGCATGGGGAGTGTAGACCAAGAGGGGGGGGAGCAGCATAAGCGGCCGTGGTAGTAGTGGAGACCGCCCCAGACCTCGCTAGACGCTGCAGCAGCCCGTGGATGCTAGGCACGCCCTGCTCCGCGGTGGCCATACCTGTCCAAGGTCGTCTCCCACGGATGTAGCACCTGCGGTAACATAGATAGATTAGTAAGAGGGGTTCCCTCACGCACGGGGGGAAGACATGCCCCACCCCGAACGCAAGGAAGACCCCAAATACAAAATACAACGAAGAAGCTGAGCGGAGGGCAGGAAGGAAGACGAAGAATCGGATACCAAGGGAGTCGCGGGAGAGCTTTCCGACGACTTCCTGGCAGACCTTCGCTTCCCCTACCCCCGCACAGCAGTGAAAAGTAATATGAAAATGAAACAGAATACTGCCCTTGCGATTCACTTCATAGAACTTAAAGGGGAAAAGATCAATTCCTGGGTAAGAACGGAAACTTGATCCAATAATATGATGCTATCATAAAATATATATGAAAATGAAACAGAATACTTGCACTTGCGATTTCATTTGCACATTAAAAAAATCGTAACGGATCAATTCCCGGGTAAGAACGAAAATTGATCCAAATTAAATTTCATGCAAATAAATAAATGAAAATGAAAAGAATATTGCAATTGCGAATCCACTTCATTGCATTCTATTATACAAAATTAAAAGGCTCGTGCCGAGCGCAATCACACTCTCGGTAAACGAACGCACAGGGCAAAAATATAATGAAAAGAGTACTTACATTTTTCAATTACACACTTTCGCCCAAAATACATGACTCGGCGCGAGCGCGCCCGCCCTCGGCACCGAGACATAATTCAAGGGTTCAATTCATGAAAAGAGAGGAAATCGCCGCATCTACGGCGATAACTCCATGTTGGTTCATAATTAAGTAATGAAAATGAAAACAGTGTACTTACAGTTTCATTTTCAAGTCAAACAAACCATTAGTAGAAAACACAATATAAACAAAGCATACGACGATGAAGCGGGCAGAGAGCGATGACGAACACGTCCTTCACACCCGCGGCCGAAAGCAAAAGTGATTTGTTACCTCCCAGTCGCGCGGCGCGCGACTGTCGGACAAGCAGTTAACTACCGTTCTCCCCTTGTTCGAAGCTTACGACCGTTCCAGCTGCCGCTAGCTACTTCCTATTGTTAAAGGACCGATGGTTTGTATTACGTATGCGGAACAACTATATTTTCTTGTCATTTACTGGCGTCAATTGTATTTCAAATAATACCTTTAAGTTATATTTGCATACCTTGAAAATCTCTAGAAATATGAAATAACCATACCAATTCCTATCACTGTCATACAATTCGTGAATGTTGGGTCTCCAGCCTTTTCCAGATAGGCTACTCACAGCAACCTTTGATATACCTTGCTATATATACTTTAGTTAGTTTGTTATATTCTCAGCAGCTTACCCTTGGGTTGTAGTTATAAATGTTTACCTTAATTTTTCAGTAATAAGCAACTATTTAGCAAACCAAAGTTGTTTCATCAGGAAGGATGGATCTTGTGGGAACATTCATATGGGAGAGAGCATAAGTAGGTTAGTTAGTTAGAGTGTTTTACTTTAATTTCAAGTTCACTAACCTTTTAATTCTATGATAGAATTTTCCTATATGTATGGATAAAAGCATTCAAAATAAAAAAAAATTACATGCAAACCAGCATATCTGCTCCCACAAAATCCATTCTTACCGTTTCATCTATGTTTCTGCATTATATGCTCGTAATTGTTCAATTTTTAAAATGAAATCTTGTAATTGTACCAACACCCCACATAGTATTCCAAAGTAAATTTACCATTTGGCAGCAAATGTACGCAGTAATACAGTAGTAATAAATTGGCAAAACAAGTTGTGAAAACCTATGATATTTGCTTGTACTGTACATGTTGCAAAAAGAAACATGGTTCAAGTCAATTAGAATAATTTTTTCAAATTTTTTTAGGAATGTGCATGCTTCTTGCAGAAATGGCATTTTACTAGAAAATACAAGGCAGAAGTGTTGGTTACATTACCTTCATAAAAGGGTGCCAATTGAATATGCATTTTTGAGAACTCCCACAATTGGGCTATGAGATTTTAATAAATAGTTATAAATAGGTTCTGACTTGATCAAGAGCTTAATAAATAATCATAAAATATAATAAACTGTATTCATTCCTCTAGCTTCTTAGATTGTCTGACACATATGTATTGTTTTATGTACAGTATACAATCATAAGCACAAGCCGCAAAAAAGGAAAATAATTACTGTATACTATATTGGTGAACTAATAAGATAATTTGAGAATAAGTTTGTTTCATTCTAACTGCCCTCTCAATTTTAGATCAAGATACTTAGCAATTAATGTTAACTGCCCTCTCAATTTTTGATAAAGATACTTAGCAATTAATGTTACATTAACTAAAGGATTTTATTTAATGATTCAGAAATGCCTAATATATAAGTCATAAGCTATGATAGAGCTCTATAATCATGTTAACAAGCAATATTAATCGATTTAGTATCAATTAATTTATAAAGAGAAGTTTATTGCAGCATAAGAATAAATTTTAACATTTAAAAAAGCCGGCGCTACGCCACAGCCGAGTTTTAGTTGAGGCACCAGATCAATAGATGGCGCGCATTCTGACGGGTTGGATGATGTTTTTTTTAATGGTATTAATAGTCAGTTTCCCATCTTTCGTGTATTGTCTTTGCCCTTAGACCCTTACAGTTAGCGCATGCGCAGTAGCATTAGCGCATGCGTAGTAGGATTCATTGTTGTGGTAGTAGACAAATATGGATGTGGAACGGCTCCACTATCGCTAGTTTTGTTATTTCTTTTATTTCCGCCTGTATTTCGTGTTTTTTAAAAGTGATAAATGTGGGAAATGCCACAATAACACGGCAAAATCTCTCCCTAAGTGGTTTCTCCCCACCCAAAACCACGGTTCCCACAGGGGTCCCCGTTACCGTAGGATAATAGTTGGGGTTTTGTCCCCACCCAAAAACCCGGTTCCCAATGGGAATCCCCTTTACCGTAGGATAGAATTCAAAGGTAAATTAGAGTCGTCCGAATAAATATTACTTCAAATTCTTGTTCAGGAGGTAAAACTGCATAGAAAAACCGCAACTGCCATACTCTGGGCTGCCGCGGATAGGTACACTAGATCTACCCCTACCCCGTAACCCCAACACCCAAAGCTGGTACGGGTCCTTAAAGTCACCGGCCTAGGGCCAAGCACACTGATAAATCAGCCCCTATGATAATTTGCTAATAAAGTAACCAAAATAGCTAGTATACTACAGGAAACTGCAATTTCCAAAGAGATTACCTACCTAGTAGACGCGCCGCGTCTCTATTACTTTGATTAACCCTAAGCTAGTCTTAATTAACCTTCTTACCATGTAAATTAATACAACAAAACGTCAAATTTCCTATATATCACTTCCATACTCATCGACGTAATCGGCAATCTTAGAAATCACAGGAAAAAGTGACGTCTTTAGACGGTTGACAAACCGTTGCCCGACCACCAAAATCCAAAGACCCCTAAACACCCATGAACGTCTACTCTAAAGAAACTACGGGATCCTTAGAAGAAAAGTTCCCTCAAACGTGTATGTACGCTGAAGCAAAATTTTTAAATATTACATTTCTTATATGAGCCTTTATTTTTTACGCTAGCAGACGTCGAACTTTCAGAATATCATGTAAATTTGGGGAGTCAAAATCAATATTCAAGGGCCTCAGGCATTTTTGATGGAGATGAACCCTAGTTTACAGATCAAAAGGTTTCTGAATTCAAGTTAAAGTACTCATATATAGGTATGTATCCGTTCATTGATTCTTTCAATTAGCTTTTCATAACTGATGGGAATGCCTTGTGACCGCAAGACATTGCATAATATGTTTCTGTGGACGTTGTCCAATGCTTTGTTGCAGTCAACAAAGTAATATGATGAATTTCAAACGGAGAAGACTAGGAAATTTTGCTATATACTGTACTTTTATCACAGGCGGATTTTGCACCAAATACACGAGATTCCTTAGTAGATAGTTATCAAGCTTATTTACTGAAAATTCTATTCTCTTATTCCGACAACCTAATCAGAGATTTTTTTTATTACAATAAAGGTTTAGTTCATCTGAAGCGTATAATGTTCAAATTTTGCAATCAGGACATTTTATTACATCATTCTTAATTATCTGTTAAATGAAACTCTTTGTGAATTTTTATTCCGTAAGTAAGTAAACACTAATTAAAAACATTTTCATTTTCTCACAACCGGATTTTTTTTTAATTCATTTTTTTTTCATGCAAAGACCAAAAATATATTACATATATATATATATCTATATATATATATATATATATAAATATATATATAAATAAATAAATAAATAAACAATACCAGACAGTATACTCGGAAATTCGATCAGCACATGCATTATTGCGTGTTAAGTTCTAGGCTAATACTTCCACAAGAAAAGTCCTAACATTAATTGCAGTAAATGTAGGCTGCAATGTATACGGCCTTTTTTATATATATATACGTAGTACAACCCCTGCAAATCTTACTCAGTCAAAAAAAGAAGACAAAAAATACAGGCCTCAACTCGTATCTAAATACTAAAATTCATAACTTTGCACACCTTGCTGAGCCAGAGAGGGAGGAAGAGAGAGGAAGAGAGAGAGAGAGAGAGAGGAGAGAGAGAGAGAGAGAGAGAGAGAGAGAGAGAGAGAGAGAGAGAGAGATAGAGAGAGAGAGGAGAGAGCGAGCTGGAGGAGAGAGAGAGAGAGAAATCTTAAAAGTTTACGTTACGAACACAGCAGGTTTTGGTTTTCTTTAAAGAAAATTTTATACTAAAGAAAATAGAAGCCTGCCAATTAATGGGTAACTTTGTTATATGTTTCTATAGTCTGAGTATTTTAATGAATGTAACTACTACTCATCTTAGACCAGCAATCTACGCATATCATACGAATGCTAGGTAATAATATAGGATACTGTAAATGCTAAGCAATGATGTACATTTGTATTCATGCTTCCTATGGACCTGAAGAAATTAATTTCATGTTGGCAGTACTTACTGGTTACGGTGTCGTCTTGTTCTTGCACAATAAGCTATAACATTAAGCCAAACTTTAATTGTGTTCCTTAGTTGTCTCAACTTCCATGGTATGATTATCTTACCGTAGCTATCGACCTGGCCATGTGAAGATACACACCTTCAAAATGCTTGTAAATACCGTTCTGACTCACTGAATGTTTTTAACCCAAAAGAGCCACAAAGCGTCGTATACTTGAAGCTTGTATACCCATATAATTAACAACAACAAACGGTACTTTGCATCTTAAATGGTCAGGTAATAAAAATGACATCGCAAGTCATATATTTAAGGATTTTAAAAGATCTGTTCAAATATCAACAAACATCATACGGCCGCCAGCCAATTCACATTACACATTCCGAAGAGGTCGTTGTGTTGCTACCATTGCAGTATTACGTTTGAACAGATACCATTCTTCCTGTTTTCTTTCTCTTCTTTTTAGGAAAATGTTCGTCAGGAAATATGCTAACACCAAGAAACTCGCCTCCGAATGCCCGTGTTAGTTTGATACTTTGTTTAAAGTTATCATCACTTTACATAAAAACATCAAACAACCAGCTTCAGCTCCTGACTTCAATATTGTAAGGTTAACCATCCAGGCAACCTGTGGCTTTAGGAGTTTTGCCAACAGAGTGGTATATTAGGCTCTGAATCCAAGCTGTGCCCTTATAATAAACCAATGTCTTGGTCGAAGTTGTTTTGAGCAATTTTGAGCCCGAAGTCAATCAATATGTCTTAGAAATTTAGCTGCGTTTTGGCATAACTATCTTATAAATTGTAGTAGTTTAAAGTTAATATCTTTTGTTAGGACGAGCATAATTAAATACAGGGCCAGATACAAGGTTTATTGTGAATCCGTTACAACTTGCTGCAAAGGACCAGCACACCGGGAGCATCCCAACACAACAACGAAACCGAGAACTCAAAAACAAAAGACGTTCACAGCAGGGAATAGAATCAGAATTAACAAAGGAATACTTTAATTTTTTTTTTTTATCTAAAACTCTAGAAAAGCAATAATATTCCAATTTAAAACATCAGACAATTAAATGAATCAATACAATATTACATCATTATGGAGAGATAAATCATCATATACAGAGGCATATTCTAGAAGTGACATATTATGTTCCTTTGACCATCCCAGCTTCAAAAAATTTTTCAACTGAGACAATACAGCATCCTTATTGGTGAAATGTTTAACTGCCTGAAAAGAGCTGTCATCAGAATCAAGTAATTCAACCAATTTAACATACTCAGCTGGTGTACCAGAATGAAAATCATCATCAAGTGGCAATCTGCCTAAGGCATCAGCAATTACATTTTCCTTCCAAGGTTTGTGAACTAATTCATAATCATACCGAGATAACAACAAAGCCCATCTTTGTATTCTAGAATTAGCATTACATGGAATCTGTTTCCCTCTTCCAAAAAGTCCCAGTAATGGTTTATGATCAGTTCTAGCAACTGTATTCCTGCCAAGCAAAAAATATCTAAAACATTTCACAGCAAAAATAAGAGCTAATCCTTCTTTATCTAACTGAGAGTAGTTCCTTTCTCCTTTAGAGAGTTTTTTACTTGCAAAATAATTTTTTTTTCTTGGTCACCAACCTTTTGTAACAAAACACAACCCACACCTACAGGAGACGCATCCACTTCAGTGATTAAAGGACTATCCCCATCAAAACTAGTCAGCACTTTGGACTCTGAAAAAATCTCTTTTAATGCCTTCAAACGCCTTCTGCTGTACTGAAGTCCATCTAAATTTTAGATTTTTCTTCAACAAATCATACAAGGGAAGAAAAGTTCTTTACAACCTTGCAATAGTGAATAGTCATCCCTAAAAAAGATTGAACTTCTTCAACATAAGTAGGACATGGGCAATCTAAAATAGCTTTCAGTCCCTTTGAAGATGGCTCGACTCCTTCACCCGAGATGTGGTATCCTAAATTTACAATCAATAGATTCAGCCTCCAAAACAGTCTTAGTCTTATTTATTTGTACATTATGTGCTTGCAAAAGTTCCAAAACCTTTCTTAATCGGTGATCATGCTCCTTTTTGGTAGCACCACTTACAATAATATCATCTAAATAAGCAGCTTCACCCTCCACATTTGCCAACACTTGGGAAATAAACCTTTGGAAAATACCAGGAGATAAGGACAAGCCAATAGGTAAGCACTTATATTTAAACAATCCTTTATGAGTATTAATTACTAAGTACTCTTGACTTTTCTCATCAATGGGTATTTGAAGATAAGCATTCTTTAAATCAATTTTGGAAAAAAACTTTCCCTTACCAACAACTGATAACAATTCCTCTATCTTTGGTAACGGGTACCGGTCACAATGAATTTGTTTATTCAAAACTTTAAAATCTCCACAAATCCTCATTTCAACCTTATTTTCTTTCAATACAGGTACAATAGGAACTGCCCATTCACTATGTGATATGGGTGCTATCATTTCATCCGCTACTAGCTTATCTAAGGCATCTTCAATCATTTTCTCGTAATAAAAAGGAATTGTGCGTGCTTTCATAAACTTTGGAGTAGCATTACCTTTTAAATTAATCTTAGCCAAAATACCAGTAATAGGTTTACTTGAATCTACCAAGTAATTATCTAGCAGCTTTTCTGCACTCACATTAGCAACCTTTATTACTCTAGTACCTTCATCTATTCCAGCCAGATAAATACCTACTTGCTGCATTAAATCTTTACCACACAAATTTGTATTACAAGAATCAACAACATAAAATACCTGAGAAACCTTTGTGCTATTATAAAGTACAGGAGCTAACACTTTGCCTAAGACATCAATGTTCATATTATCATAACCTCTTAGCTTTTTATTGCATGGTTCCATATTTAGTTTTAAACTATGTACTCACTCTTTGGTTATAGTGGACACAGAAGCGCCACTGTCAATCTCAAATGGAACTAAATTCTGATTAATACTGAAAATAATTCATCAGAATTAAGAGCAAAAACCTTTCCTTTAACCATTAACAATCTATCATCACTGTTGTCTCCACAATCATCAGTAGTTTTTACAGCCTTCTTACCTTCAGCCCTACTATTGGAAGCCTTATACCTAGGTTTATCACTACTAGGCCTATGAAGAGAAATCTTTGTTTGCCTCTCTACACACCCTTTTTAGATGACCTTTCCTTTTACAAATGTTACAAGTCAGATCTTTAAACCAACAGTCTATACTCTCATGAGGAAAACCACAATGCTTACAAGATGACTTTTCTTTTCTCACTGAACTAACCTGTGGCTGTGATTCGTTCCTCTCACCAACAAAAGCTTTTTCCTTGTTCAAAATTCTTTCTAAAACTGCACTAGAGGTCATAGTTTGGAGATCAATATTCAAAGCAACTAAATTGGGAAAATATACTTCATTGTCCACTGCCATAAACAACTGATCTCTGACTCTTGAATCGAAATGATTACCAAAATTGCAATCTTTTGCTAAAGCCTCGAGGTCAGTATACAAACTATTCACGGTCTCATCCCTCCTTTTTTTTTTCTTTGTTGAAAAGCTATTAAACTACGATGATAAGGTTTCACAATGTAATGTGATTTCAATACAGCTACTAGGTCATCGTAAGTCTTTGTATGGGGTAAATCAGGAGCACACAAATTACCCACTACACTAAAAACATGAGTTCCAATTGACACTAGCAAAACATTTTTCTTTTTGTCATCTTCCTCAATTCCAAGATTACTAAAATTAGCCTCTAATAAACTAAGCCAAAGATCCAGGGTTATCTGAGAAGAATTAAAAGGATCAATCTTAATCCGAGTACTTGTCGCCGTCAATCAACTGGCCTTATGGAAGTGTCCTCAGAGCCAGTAGGCTATGCTGAACTCATCAAAAATCCTGGAAAATCCTTACATCCACATGAAGTTCTTTAGGACCCTATGCTCCTCTGCGTGGATTCTCGTCGCCATTTGTTAGGAAGAGCATAACTAAATACAGGGCCAGATATAGGGTTTATTGTGAATCCGTTACAACAACTTGACGCCAAGGACCAGCACACCGGACGCAGCCCAACACAACAACGGAACCGAGAACTCAAAAACAAAAAGACGTTCACAGCAGGGAATAGAATCAGAATTAACAAAGGATTACCTTTTTTTTTTATCTAAAACTTTACAGCCAAGTACTTTGCCTACAGCCTTTTCCAGTTTATTGTGATCCCACCTTGCAACAAAATATATATTGATTATAAATTTGATTATTTCAGTATCTTGCATTCTATACAGTGGTTTTCCTGTTTCTCTCCAGATTTTCATTCATAAAGCAAGCAAGTTTTACCCTATTAAATGAGAAAATTAACCTTTGCTAACCTCCCCGATCCTTTGAAATCACAACTAAAGCCCAAAATGCTTAGTGACAGAGCTCAATAACAACTAATGCAGATTTAGAGGAGTTTAGAGAGTTAAAACTATTTAAACTTTAAATCATTGAAATTAAGAAAATGTCAAATAACTTTTATAATGACCATAATTATTTAACAAGCATCACCACAGTATTCTTCTTCATTTTAGATTGCAAATGTAATGAGTTCTCTCCATCTTATTTATGTCTTACAGTCTCCAGATTACTATCAAGTCTAGTTCTCCTTTTCCTGCAAAGGGGTAGTGCCATCAGTAGACCTCATACATTACACTGCAGGCATTAATTAAAAGTTCTTGGCAACTTCCCTTGCATTCCTTTGACTGTATCTTTCTTCCATCTTACTCACCAACCTCTACTAACAATTGTTTCATGGCCTAACTGCTTTTTGGTTTCCCTCCTGTTAAAACTTTAAAATAAAAAAACTTTTACTCTCAATTTCCCTTTCAGTGCTAAATGACCTCACAGGTCCCACCAAATGGGCAACAGCTACTGAGAAGTTTGAATTGGGAAAATTTGCAGTAAAAGGGAACACATCTCAAAATGCACAGAATGGTACTTCTCAAAAAGATGTGGTAAATTAGAACAAATTTTAAATAATAAAAATGAGTGAAAGTGAAGCAACATTTCTTGGGTTGGTCTCTGAACAGATTCTCCTGGTTTATTAGCTTTCATCAAAAGCATAAAATCAACAGCAACACAGACAAACTGAGAATAAATGAAGGCAAGATGCTGCAAAGACTAAGGAAAAAGAAACCTTCAAATACAGGACATCTGGACTGTACAGTAAGTTGTCAAGAAGAAAAAAGTAAAGTTTTTAAGGCGTAAACACCACACAATTACATATTAAAAATGTTATACACAAAGAACCAGTTATTCAACTATAAACATGAAGTACAAATAGAGTGCCTATCATTTGGACCAAATGAAGGCTGATAGGAGGGACCTCCAAATATAACCATACATGATGATGAAGGAAAATTTACTTGACAGTACAACAGAAACTCTCATTAACTGCCACCTATGGGTTTAAGTGTGTCCATTACCTGCAAATGGCCAATAATGAAGATAAGATTCTGGCTTAGCTTGGGCTAGGGTTTCTATGACACCAGTATCCAAAACTAACCCTCACAAATTCCAGTTTAGGTTAGGAAACCACAGCAGCATGGACTCACATATTCTTGGTATCCACAGTGTCCTCAAAGGAGTTACAAGGGAACCACAAGAGTAACTCCTCTTACGATGTAAATTGGCTATGCTTTCAAAAACTACAAATGAATATGTACGATTACATTAGTAACGCTTCTCAGACACCTTCATCCTCACTGTGTCTAGTAAGATTTCTCATAGGATCTAACTGCACCTCAAGGTTTCATTGAAGTTGGTATGTTTTCCTCCTCCAGTGTTGCAATGACAAAGGCAGAGAGAATCAGGTTTCCTAACTGATGTAGGCAGTGAGAGGATGCCACTGGAAAGGGGTGCTGCTGGGGAATGTAAAAACGGAAGCTCAAGGCCTTGCAAAGGGTATTAGGTTGACTTACACAGAAGACCCAGGTTCAGGGAAAGCCATGAGTGGCAGCTGCTTATGAATCCTTGCCCAAGGCAAGAGCCCATAGTTACCAACAGGCTGAATGTTATGCTGCAAGATATGCCAGGACATCTCTGTCTCAGGCAACCCATTCATTCTATAATCTTATCCATACATTGAGACACACTTGGGAGAGTTTGAAGGCATATTGAACTGTATTTCTCATCCAACATAATTTGGGGCCCTATGTAGGTCTTACTTGTCTCCAATTGTCCCGGACATCCTGAAACGCACACAAAGTTCCAAGACATGTGAAAAGATATATAAAAACATAAACATCGAAATTAAAACTCTAAAACAAATAAAGGGGTCCTGTCTCCCTGAAGGCAATACTCTCTAGGAGACGGACCAGATTTATCACACACAACGCAAGTGATGCCGATGCAGATTGAAAGATAAATCTATTGTAAAAGCATCTATCTTCAGGAATGTCAACATAGTAAACAAGGATGGCTTGTCTAAAAACATTGACGTCCACAAAACTTCTGAGAAGCGCAGGCCAAGATAAAAAAAAATCGGCTTGGAAAAGGAGAGCGAGGCGAAACTCCGCTTTCCATGGCGGTACAAAACTGGCATATTACAGGGTACGAGCTTGGTCGTTGACCAGCCATCCACCCTGTATTTGCATGATTCGCCAGATGCCATAGTTTCCTTGTTTTACAATCTTTGTTTTTACCTGTTTCAAGCTATTGCTAGGTTATCCTATTGTTAAGACCAAAAGTTTGTTCCTTGTATGAATAAAAGAACCTTTTCTAGTATAACCTCTTGCCCATGTAACTACTACTGTAACTGCTTATCAATTAGTTACATCTGGTGCGTTCTTGGAGATGACTATACAGTACAACGTATACAACCATATCCTGTTTTTATTTCTCCAGCAGGTATGAGACACCAACCTATGAGGATGATTTTTTGGAAGGAATGCTTCTACACACCACTTAGTATAATTATCGATGTAAACCATACTTTCTGGAAAGCAAAGCAATTCACCATCAGCAATCTCTGTACAGGGAGTACCACTCAAGGTGCCTTGCATGGCAAACTGTAGCTGGAATTAAAGGTCCTTTGCAAAATCCTGTCAGTAACAGTTGCACTGTTTTCTGCCTTTTACTCTTAGTAAGTTCACTGGTTTCTTCCTGATTAACTGACCAACATCTTTAATACCTTCCTTCAACTTCAACTTTCATTTTAACAATGAATCCTTCTCACATGCCCTATGATTCTATGATCTCACTAAGGTGATTAATAGTATCAATGATGAAATTATAATTACGACTACTAGCAGGGAGTGCTAATGCAAAGCAGATAAGACATCAATTACTGTTGTGTTCCATGTGCATTTGCAACAGCCGAGGCAGACAACCTTTTCTCTCTTGGAAAATTTCAAGGCAACTTCCATCATTGGTTTAACATTAAGGACAATACCTGCACTTACCACTGCTTAAACTGATCACCTCTTTTCCTAAGTACAACCAGACACTCCACTGATTTCTGAAATCTGAAAACTGAGAATCTGTTGATGCAAAAGTTCACATCAGTATCAGAACCTAACAGAACCATTAACACAATGACAAACTGCTTTAAAATGTCAACTAATCCACTGCTAAGTTCTTAAATAGTATATGGATGTCTGAGTACAACCTCCTGGAGCATCTATCACCCTCTAATTCCTTATTTACAAGTATGTAACAATATGTCGAAAAGACATGGTAAGGTACAAATAACGTCAACATTTACATCAAAATAGTGACTTTATTTAATGCATGTTTATACAAGGTGACTAAAGTCAGTTATTTTATACATGTATATTTCAGGCAAGTGCACATATGTGGTTGGTGAAATATTCAGAAGCTAGTCTATATTTAAAATACAGTATACAAAAGCAATACCTGTATCCTTTCCCCATACTTATGAGTCATGAAAAAAATTCACTGCTTTGCCTTAACATTATCAAGCCAAAAATGCTTCTTATTTGATATATCCAAGCAATTTCTAACAATTATATCCTATATAAAGAGAATTCTTTCCCTGAATGATCACAAAGGTTACAGTTATGACATCATCAGATAAAACTATACTAGAGGTGCTTTCTAACAGCATTACCTTGCAGAATGCAAACCTAACTATAGTCGATTCACATCAACCGTGCATCTGATGTCTAGGCCTGTCCCTTACGATGCTCCTGATTGGCTGCTAATAAGCCAATCACAGGGCTGGAGACTCAGTCTCTCTCGAGAGTTCACATAGTCAGGATGCATGTTCCAGAACATACATCCTGCCTGTGTGAACTCTCTCGAGAGACAGTCTCTCCAGCTCTGTGATTGGCTTATAAACAGCCAATCAGGAGCGTCGTAAGGGACTGGCCTTGACATCAGAGGCACAGTTGATGTGAATCTACTATAGCTTTAACTTTTCATTACTATAGCTCAACAATGGATGCAGAGCCTCTGAAAAAGGTTATATGATCTTGACTGGGACCCAGATGATTTTGGCCGCTCTTAAAGCGAGAGAAAATTTGCCAAGCTGCAAATGTACTGCATCTCTTAGAGGAACCAATGCTGACGAAGGACAAAAAGGATATCAGTTTACTAAGTGATTTAACTACTTTTCAGCATGAACCTCTCAAGTGGAAGACATGTAATGGGTGGAATGTATGAAACTGGGAAAAAAAAAAATAAAGACCTGTAGTTTACCTGGTAAGAAATATTTTCCACTCAAAAACCCCACCACAAACTCTCCTTCCCCAGATCTCTGAATGGAAATCATACACAGAAATTCTTATTATGTCCTGTATTATTCACTGAATATTCCTTTGGCAGAACTTAGCTACGGAGCATTTATTGAGTTTGCAATTTCTATTTACTTCCCAATTTTTTTTCTATGCTATTGCAATACTTTTGCTGCAATATTTTCTGCCTTTTACTTTGTCTACTGTACTCCCATAAGTCTCTCCTAACTTAGGTGCCCAACTCTTCAATTGCTTGTAAGGCCTATAAAATTCTAGAAATGTAACTTAGTGATTACATTAAATTGCAATTATAACAATCTAATGCAATCAAAAACCTCTATGACTCTTCTGTCCTAAAAATGTGAGTCTCTTAAACCCACACAACATCGCTTTTCGTGTAACTGGGACAAAAAAATCAGTGAGCTGCCTGGCTTAATGATTACAGTATTTAAACATCTGAAAACATCTCCCTAGAAAGTGGTTGGGAGTGTTGCTGCAGTATCACTATTCTTTAGTAGAAAATGGTACATAACTGTAAAAACTATAGTACAAACTTGTACCATCAATTAAATCCACAGGAACTGGAACTACTATATATGAATAATGCTACAGTATACATTTCCACCCAAAAGAAATATACCACTTTTGTACTCGGGAAAACTAAGACTATGCATGCTTAAACTTTTTTCTAGAGAAAGTACACAAAAAAATATGAATTCAAAGGGCACTAGCTATAAAATCTGCTGTCCATACTTGTGGCCCTTCTACGATTGGTTAAAATAAATTAAGTACCATTTTGTGATTTGCTCTTGCTTTCAAAGCACATATACTGCATTCAAAACTAGCTATGTATGGCACTAACATACTGAAAATGTTTTTTTTCAATTATATGAAAGAGTAACGATGACTAGCATGATACACTTCAAAGAAAGTAGAATTTCACAATACTGATGTATTCATTTGCATGTTAATAGAAATAAAGTTGCCCTCTGTGTCAGAACCTTTGATTTGATTCAAATAAACTACTCTGATGCAACCGAGGCAGAATTGTCATGATCCCTCCTACAGTACTAAAGTCAGTTTTTCATGTGTAAGATCACACAAAATATCTAAATATGGAGGAACAAACTTCTGAATATAATCTATTCCTAAAAAAAAGATCCTCAAAGGAATGTATTAAACCAATCACTTTATCACAGGTTTTCATAAAAAATAAATGCCAACCAAACTTTCAAGCTCCACTCTGGCCTACAACTAAACACTTTTCTTGCTAGTGCATGAAAAGTCTCTTTAAAGACTTTTTCTTTAAAAAAAAAAGAAAAAAAAAAAAAACAGAAAAAAAAAAATCAACAAAATGATAACTGACCAAAGGTCTGGAATGCGTAATATAAAACTGCCTTGAAGCTAAAACTAAAATCTAAAAATCATGAAGTCAAAAGTTGTAGCAAGCATCAAAACTTGAATTGGTGTGTATTCCTCACCCGAACCTTGCATTATTTTCAGTGCAATCATTATACTATTCTTGGATAAGTATATACATTATATACACCGGAACATACAGAGTAAGTTATCAAAACATAAAAAACATAAAGCGTTATCACTTTTCTTCAGATATGAAGCCAAACTAACTCTGCAAATGCTGCCTCTCTTCCTAATGTCAAGATTCGAATCTTGCAGTTTCCATTTAATTCTTTCCTTCTATAAACTTGACCATCTCAGGCTATTCCACCTTCTATCCCACCCTTTCTATCAAGTGGTCTGATTCAAATTATCTAATAGTATAGAAAGTGGTCTGATTCAACTATCTAATAGTATAACACAAATTTAGCCAAAAGTTTATACCACCTTATACTCACACCTCTCCCAATAATGATCACATTAATTTCCTTACACTAAAAAATCTGTTGAAAAATATAAATGTTGCTTCTGTACGATTACAAGTTTACCCTTCCATCAATAGGTTACAGTAATTCATTGATAATGTTCTAGTCCTTTTCTGCTTGTTCTATGCACTCATCATCCACACAACCATTCATATAACAGTGCTTCTACAGCAAACACAAAATTTTGAATTGGGTACACATACATGAAAAATTTCACTCTCTATGCCCTCCAAATCCTGAAAGCAACCAATCATTGTTACAGTAATGGTATATGCAAAAATCCTGTGCGATAAAATCATATTTCATTAAACAAAGGATACTAATGAGTATGACGTGAGGAAGATTGTCACGCAAACATTTCATATAAAACCTAATGGAGATAACCATAGTAGAAAATTGGGAGTGAAGAAAATGAACAAGAAAATATCAAAGGAAGGAAACTCTCAAGGAACAGAAATGTAAAAAAAATTACATATACTAAACGAAAACTCAAAATAAAATTAGCATCTGTAATGTGGCAAGCCAAGGTAAAAGTCACAGGATTTTTTTTTTAAGTCCTGCGCCTTAAGGTATAAGTGAGCTGGTACATTCAGCTAGTTAGCATAGTTTTAATACTATGTAAAATTAGAAAAGAAACCAAGATCTGTTTGCACTCTTACCTTACATTAAAAAATTAGTATTAAAATAAGATAGTTTTTGAAGGCTGGTGATTATACAACCAACGTTGTATCTCTGCCATTCCCATAGTCTAAACTAATGCTGAGCTTTTATGTAAAAGAGATGGGTAAAAATTTAGATCATTTTAAGCAAGACTTAGATTTGCATAAACAAAAACGCACACTGATCTATATGGCAAACAAAAGACATTTAAAAATTAGAAAATATAATAAAATATGTACTTTGAAAGTTGACTTACAGTTACAGAAATGCTGATGGGGATAATTATGCCAAAGTAGAGAATGAATACAGATGTTTTTCAGAAAAATTAAATATTTGTCTGAATATAAAGTATAGTATCCAAAACACTGCGTACCAAGTGAAATGGATTAAAATGAAAATAGTATATAACCATGCAATTGGTCCAAATTTCTAAATTTGTTTTTCATAGGTATACTAACTAAAACTATCTTTCAGATGAGCTAGAATCAGCCATTGAAACTTGGTAACAAGGCAATTAACTTGTGGTAGAAGACTGAATGGAGGGAAACTCCCAACGACCTGCTATTACCTGGAACTTTTTCCTTCAGCATTATGAACAAGGCAGGGTGGTTGCAGTGGGATTATGATAAAAGGTTTTGGTTTGTGAATCTAGGAAAAGTACAATAAAATGTTTAAAAATCTGCTTTTTTTTTCTCTACAGAAATAGAAACTATGACCTTTATGCAAGATGTTTGGTACTTAGGTAGGAGGTTGTCCTTCAACAGACTTGCAAATTGAATCTTCATCCGGAATTTTCATGCTCCCAATCACAAGAGTGAACAGAGCAGCACTGACTCCTGTAATCTCCCAAGGAGGACAGAGCTATAGGGCCTTGGAGGTAAGTGACATTTCACTCTCGTTGGAGAACCTTTGATAACCAAGTGTGACCCTTACGAGGGGTACCATAACTCGGAAGGGAACTAAACGTTTGCCTATAAACCGAGGGGTTCAGATTATAGTTCCACCGACCCCTGCTTAAGAGATAAGAAAGAGAGTCACATCTTATCAACTGAAGCTCTAAGACTGGGTGTTTGCTTGTGTAGCCTACCTTTATCTGCATAATTGATGCAGCATGTAGTACTCCGTCCAAGCTGCTGCCTTGCCGATGGAAGAAAAACAAGAAGCAGTTACTCTACCCATAAACCTGAGGCTTATGCTCTCCAAGTACCTCAGGCAAGATGATTTTTCTTAGAGATCGGGCAAGTACACAAGCTGCCAAGTGCCACCACAGGTCCGTCCTAACGAGAAGGTATCCAGGAAGTTGTGGGTGATATCTCCTAGGTAAAATGAGGTATCAGCGTCCAGATATCCTCCCTCATTACCTGCATTACAGAAAAGTTGATAAAAAATGCAATGGATGGTACCATGCCCTTGACTTAATGAGCTCTTGCCAGAACTATAGTTACTTTTCTAGGGGAGTTGTAAGCTCGTTTGATTATACTGCAAAGACGGAAAGAATAGGTGCTCCCAAACCATTTCTTCTTGTGCTTGCTGGTACTAACAAAAATGGTCTTTTTTAAGGTAGCACCTAAAAGTTAGCGATATAGAAGCATTTTTGTCCTGATACCAACGACAAAATTCCAGAGAGGTGAAATCAAAACGCTCTTGCACCTCTCATCAGGAACCAATGGGGTTCCAGGCTTTCACCACAAACCCAGTAAAGAGAGAACAAAAGAGATTCACAACTCTTCACTGTTCCCTTTTCTTGTTCAAATCCAAACAGAACAAAAGTAAAAACACCATGCACACAGTGAAAAGATGTTTCAACTTACCAAAGAAAAACTGCTTGGTGAAAGCAGGCGAGTGCTACCCCAAACTTCACCCTCCTATTACCAATTACCAACCTTTTCTTCTTTTTTTTTACCAAGTTTCAACGACCAATTCCTGCTCATACTGAAGGGGACTTCTACATAAAAGGCAATGTTTATATTTCTGTTACCAAATAATATTACTTTTTATGATTTCTATAAACCTCTGCATCAAAACAGTTGGAATATTGAAATAAGGGGTTAATCATTCACAGAATATGTAAAAAGTAAAAACATGAATGAAACCCCATCATCAAATGATAGGGTATTCTTGAAAGGCTAGAATGGTAGCAAAAGCAAATTCAAATGCTGCATGTACATGCACTGGTGGATAGGCGACAAATAAAACTTAAGAAAACGTTTTAGTAAGTGCATGTCTCTTTCTTTCCTAACGTCAGAGATGCATTCCAGAAAATTCCTTCATTTGACAGTACCTTGTAGCTTGTGGTTTAAGTATCTTTTATTTATTCATGCTTTATCTTTTTGTTCTTGTTAAATGAAACTGAGATGCAAGCTTGCTTTATTAGGAGTTCTACCGTTTGGCATATAATTAATTATGTGCAGGTGTGGATAAAAACTAGGTTGATAACCTTCATGATGGTTTGAGAAACATTGTGATTACTCACCTTAAAAATCCAAAGAAAAATCTACCTTAATATATTTCCGTAATTGTCTCTTTGATAAGGAGCGTACTTTACTTACGATGCTTAAGTGTTTCTTCACTGACTAAACTTATACTGTCAACATTACAGATTACTGTGCTACTTTATTCCTAGCGGTGTACAAAATGATTTTTTATCCATGGTTATCTAGTTATTTCTTTAAATACTTCTTGATAAAATACTCTACCTAATCACTACCTCCAATCACATTTAAAATAACTATGTCATACTGTACATTAACGGCTCCACCAAAATCTGAAAGATAATCAACACATAACACTACATTTAAATACACTACACTGCATACTACCACGACTCTACAAAAATAACAAAGAACTTGGGGCATTAAAAAAAATAAATGGTTCTATACATGATCATTTCAAAGTAGGATTTTTTTCTATAACTGCTAGTTACTATATTCACAATACCTCAGAAGCCTAGAGAAAACCTGTGGTGTTAATACAACAAGAACTATCGCATTCCAGCACTCAAGAGCACCCAGAACTTCTTTCCATGCCAAGAGCATGGCTGCAAACATCACTTCCAGCCATTGCAAGACCTTGCAAATGGCCTTCACTCAGAAAAGTAACCTCAATCCATCATGCTGGTTAAAGAGAATTGGGCTACATTGATATCACATCACTTATGCCTTTATAAATGCAAGGAATTGCTGTACCACTCACACTGTTTTATACATGAGAAAGTAAGGATTGCTATTATGCTTATTCATGAAAAGATTTATGTAATAATATGAAAACAGTGCACAAACAATCAAGACTTAATTTATGTGCAAGGAGAATGTGTGCTTAAGCGGTCACCTCAGTCTTTCAGCCCCTGAAAAAAAATCAAACAATTCAATGACAATTGGCAATCAGGACACCGTTGAATAGATATTTGCTGCTATTGCAAAAATAAGAGAGAATTAAACACACTCATCAAACTATCCGTATCAGTAAAGTGTAGACACATTCCAATTATAATTCTTTTTGGCTTCTGGACTTCATATATTTTAATCATCTTTTTTGATAATTCAATATAAATTTTTTAAAAATCTTTGCCTTTATATTCTCACGAAACACTATTGTACAAGAAAATTATAAAATGACTATCTTGCCAGACACACATCATCATCATCAATGCTTATTACATCAGCTTTTCCCTTCTGCCTTGTGCACCTTGTCTGATTCTCATCTCAGTCTTCATATACACCCTTTTTCTACAGTATCCTATGCCTTCTCACTAAAAATCTACCAGCTTCATTTTGGACACTTTCTTTTTACTGCCCATTCATTTCAATTCCTATTTTCCCAGTGTACTCTGGGCCTCTGGCAATGAGTTGTAACATTTTATATTTACAAAGCTTAGAAATATCCACCATCTCCCTTGATACCACCCATGTTTCTGATGGACAAAGTAATATTAATCTTGCAACCTTACCCTTTTCATTAATGGGATATTCTGCTCCTTTTCTCACCTCCCATCTAAGGTTCGGCATTACCATCCAATGAATACCAAATAAAATAGATTATCTATTTCAATAAGACCTGCCATAAATCACAACACACTTATCTTTCATCCCTTCTTCCTTACTTGCTTTTGTAGAAAGATTTTGTGTATCAAAACCTCTTCTTCTATGTATATTTGGGAAATCTAATGACCACTGGTTACACTATCAGTTACATTTTGTACACAGAACTGAGTTCAACCTGACACCATTTTTCCCACATAGTCACTTTCCTGAATGCTTTCTCCTTTGCTTCTTCTCCACTGACCACAAGCTTTATTTTGCTTAAAATGATTTACATTCCCCCTCCTCTCTTCCACCCTTTCAAAATTTCCATGACCTCTTCCAAATCTTTCACTGTTAACACTACACCATTTGTAAAAATATCAGCTCCTAGGAGTCCCCTTGCACTCTTTTACAGCTTCTTCAATTTCTATGATACACAAAGTTCGTTGCTGATCCCTGATGAACACCAACACCCATCTCAAATTCTACAGATACAACCTGTCACTGTCTTCCCCCCAACGATCAAGTGTTAATGTAGAATAACATCACTATCTTATCAAGTCTTTCCTGTACCATCAGCCTAGTGTAATGTACCATTCAGTTGCCTGTCCTGGTATCTAGAGTGCCTTTTAAAATATTTAAATATGCGATATACCTGCCTATTTGTATGGTACTTTTAAGGGGTTGCTTTATTATAATGATTGCTTCAATAGTTGACCTGTCCGGCATGAAGCTAAATTGTCAATTATCCTATTTTGACATTTTTCTAAACATTTCTTTTGGCAATTTTCCAAACATTTTCGTACCATGGTCAATCAGTCTCATCTATTTTTTCCCTATTGAGGTGAGCACCTCTTTGCATATCATTAGTACCCTACAGCTATTTTCCCACTTCTCTGGTCCTATTACTTCTTTTGTTTAGTTACATGTACATACTGTTAAGTTGCCATGTGGTCTTCAAAGTTTCCATCTCTACCCTTTTGATGGTTCTATTAAACTCTTCAGCTCTTTCCCTCCATTATGCAAAATTCCTCCATATATTATTCAGTTCCCTCATTCAATACATTTTCAAAATTCTGCCCTAATTAACAGCATCCAATATTTTCAACTTGAATTTTACTATTTTTATATTTCTAGTCTGTCCTTTACATCTTTTATCAGTCACTGTGCTGCCTTGAATATTTCATAACTTTTCCTATGGTGTACTGAGATTCTCATTCCACTTCTCATCTCCTCTCCACCTTCTTAGCCACTGCAATCTGCATTTTAGCCTACTTCCTTCCCCTTGTCTTGCATACCTATCTTAGAAGACGTCAGAATTTGAAAGAGTTGACTGTTGGAAAGCTACGTGCGCAGAGAACAAATGGAAGGCTAAGGGCATAAAGGACGATCATACTCTGTACGCTGGAAAGGATGATGAGTAACTGAAAATGTTATTTCACTATAGGTACCAGAATCTTTGAACATGATAAATTTACTGTACTTAGACTCAAGATCATAAGTATCAGCCAAGGTAAGTTACCCATGAAAGATACAGCTCACTTGCAAAATTACACAGGACTAATGTTCCTTAATTGCTCTTTGGACACAATTTAGTCTTTACTGGATGCCAAAAATCCAGTTTTTACCCCAAGTGGTATCTGCACACAATGGCATAACTGCGTTCATAAGTCTGAGATGGCAATAATAAAAATGACAATTTGTCGAAAATTGCATTTTTCCTAACTATACAAACCTGAGGTCCTTTAACAATAGGAAGGTAACTAGCGGCAGCTGGGACGGTCGTAAGCTTCGAACAAGGGGAGAACGGTAGTTAACTGCTTGTCCGATCGTGCGCGCGCCCGCGCGCCCGAGAGGTGAAGAATCACTTTTGCTTTAGGCCCATGCAAAAAGTTGCAGAGTGAGGGGTGGCATGAGGTGGGACTATATGTAAAGGACCTCAGGTTTGTATAGTTAGGAAAAATGCAATTTTCGACAAATTGTCATTTGTTCCGATACGTAATACAAACCCTCGGTCCTTTAACAATAGGAAGACTCACTTCTTGGTGGGAGGAATCTGAGTCTTTTTGGTGAACAGACTGGTGTTCGTCCAACCCTGGAGTGCCTCCCTGGTCGTAAGAGCAAGGGAGGGATCCAAACCTCTGTCCGATTGATCGGGGTGTGCACCGCAGGATCAATGGTCAGACCTCTGGGCCAAGTACTAAGAGAGAGGCAAGCGTATCTCTTCGTACCAGCAAGCAAGAACTTGTTCCTGTTTGCAAGAAACAATCATAAAATGATGGGTTTGTCTCAATTTGGCATCCACTTCCTCCCCCTTGTTGGAGGAAGTGGTGGATATTTACTCCTATCCCTACTGAAAGGGATAGGATGGTGCTCTATTGAGTAGCTCACCTGCATCTCGTCCTTACCCAGCAGGGTGACGACCGTGTCCCTCTACCCAAAGGTAGAGGGAAGAAAAAAGATGGGAAGAGGAGCCAGTCACACTCTCATTCCTCATCCATTCTTACGGTCACACCAGGACTCGATGCTGTTCAGCCTGCGAGGGTCTGGGTTAACTACACAACGTGTTGAGCAACCACCACGGTTGGTTCCAAGGAAAAAGATCCAAGGAACTGTGGGCAATATCCTGAAGGTAGAAGGAGGTGCATGCGGTCCGGTTGGACCAGGCGCCTGCCTTCATTACCTGCGCCATGGAGAAGTTCTTGCGGAACGCGAGAGAATGATGAAGAGGCGTCCACACTCATCCTGGGTGTCGAGTTTCTTCAGACAGCTCCGTCGCACCTTCACAGGACAAAGCAGCATAGCCTTCGTATCGGAGGCGGTGACGTCCCTTAGGGAGGGTATTGTGAAGGACTCGAACCAATCGTCAGTTACCGAAGGGTTCTGAGTCTTCGCTACGAAGATCGGTACGAAATCGAGCGTCACAAATCCCCATCCCTTTGTGCTTGACTTCTCAAGAGAAGTCATGCAGTTACCTAAGACGAAAAGAAGGGAATAGTCGTATGACCTATCCCTCTTCTCGACTTTGGTTATGTACAGTACTCATACTGACAAGCTATTAAGACGAAGTAATGATTGCTCTGGAACAACCAAACTAAGACCACAGCATAGTTCGTAACTGACTCGGGCGCTCTGACAGCTGCCGACTGACTGGTTCGGAATCAGTAGAGGCAAGTTGTCCAAGCATCCGGGGTTAAGTCACGTGACCTTCGCCCTTTTTAAAGAGTTATGCTGAGAGACCAAACAAATAAAATATTTGTTAGTCACGATGCCGGACGGCGCGGCGATGATTCTCTTAATGCATAAGCTCAAAAGGCGAAAGTCAATTGCCTTCAAAAGACCGAGGTCCCTGATGGCAAGAAAATCTCATAGACGTTGAATCTCAGCTTAAGGAGAAACAACACTATGTGACGTTGAAGACGAAGGTAGGCAATGAATGCAACCTACGTCTTCCCGCTGAATCGAGAGAAGGAATCTCAAGATTCTAAACCTGTGCTTACAAATGACTGAAACGCTAACCGCCATTTCATTGCTGTCCGTTGTGCAATGAAAGCGGGGCGTTCTTCAGTAATGAAACACAGGGGAGAGCCGCTTGAAGAACTGCTTCTCATGGGCTGAACGTTTGGAAGTAGAGCTGGCAGGTGTGGGAGTAGGCGATGTCTTTCAATACATCTGCTAATCCGGGGTGAACAATGAACAATTGTACACCTCCGAATACAAGATATTTTGAGGACAAACTCAGATTCCGCAAAAATCATTCGCATTATCGGGATACGATGCAGCAAGAGACTATTACAGAATTCTGTTACCGTGCGGTAAACAGAAAGATGAGAGTCGAATAGATATCTCTGTTTTAAAATTCTCGCAATACCGAAGACGATGAATACTAGCGTTTCTCAGCAGTAGATGGTCATTCATGTATGCGAGAATCCCCGTTAATCAGAGACTTAAGTCTGTGATTGTTGGGCAGAGATACGGTTGTTATTCAATCAAAGCAGGTGAGAAAGACATAAACAACCGTCTACCTCAAAGCGGCAGCTGATACTGAAATGCCTTGGGCAATTCAATACGCAGTAGCTGTCGCTGACTCGTCATCCTGAGTTGCCAAGTAATCCTTTCCACGAAGGAATGCGTTCGGCTAGAACCACCGAGCATAAAAAGATATGCTCGAGCAATTATATTTAAGCGAAACGAATTTCGGTAAATATAAAAGCTTAAATGGTGTTGTTGTGACAACACCATAAGTATATAAAATTGAAACTGGAAACTCCTGGGAGGTTGCAGGCAACCCGGGTTGCAGTTCAATTAGAATACTTTTCGTCTAAGTCGCAATCCGTAGAATAACCAGGATATGCGCCTACCCCTCGGACCATTCAACTGCTTAGCAGAATCATGTCGCGAGGTTAATATACGTAGTATATTTGTAGGATTCTGAACAACGATCTCCATCCTAAATTCTTTCCTTCAAGAAAACAAAATAAGGATTGGAGATCGACCACCTTCGTTCTCTATTAAAGAGAGTGAAGGAGAAGTCTTCCTCGAAGGAAAGCTTCAATGGTGAACAGAATACTAAGACGATAGTTCAAGCCAAACTGGATATTCCCGTCCGTTCTTCTCTATTCCAGGTTGGTCGCCTACTGTGAGATAGTCTTCTTTCAGCAGCAGTCTTCTTCCTAATGCTAGAAATTCCAGGAATTCGAGCATAGGCGAGGTTCCCGATTATCGTGTAACATATCGGGATTCTCGTCTCGCTCACTTTGGACCGTGGTCTCGCCTAAGTGTTTGGAGATCGTAAGAAACTCTAACACTCTGAATGCGCTAGAAATTCCGTAGAATTCTAAGCAGTCTGCGAAACCCCCACCGAATTCGTCAAACGATATCGGCTGGTGGTCCTCTCGATTCCCGTAGAAATCGAGAATGGGGCAGGATCCCTCCTCAACGACCGGGGCTTACGTCAGGTAGGACCCGAAGGTCCCCCCTGGTAGCGCAGTCCCCAACGTGGGATCCTACAGAGAAATCTCTGTAGGATCCTTCCCCTTTCCCTCGTAGCCGTAAGGAGAGAGGGAAATGGGGGAGGAATTGGATACTCGCTCGCCTTCCCAGTGGAACTAGCAGTTGGAGAAGAGTAGGAGCAGCCATCGCCTTGCGGCGATGGCCTCTCAGAGTCTGGGAAAACGTATCGTCAGGAGAAAACGTTTTCCCCGAGGAGGGTTACGAACTCTCACTGTAGGTAAGGGTCTGCCGCCACTGTGAACGTCGTCTGGGTGGGGCTGATCGACACCTGACAGGAGAGAGCCGATACCGTCCTCCGACTCATTCCAGTCCTCGTCGAGGTCGAAACCTCTCAGGAGGACCGAAGGAGTATTTAAATACGGTGTCCGAAGACACGTAGAAACGCCGCTGTCGCAGTAGAGGAGGTGGAAGTAGCTTGATCGACCGGCCAGAACTGAGAGAGCCTTCTTGTCCGGAGACGAGAGACTCTGGTTCAAGACAGAATCGGCAAGCTCCGATCGCGGCATACCCACCGTCGGTTTGGGTTCCCTCTCGGGCCCCAAAACGACTCGAGCAGAGACATGGGCTCTGCTGGTGGGAGCGGCGATCCTTCCCCCCGGTCGTTGTGCTGACGAATCAGTGCAATAACCTGGGTAAAGTTACTCTGAATCTCGGAAGTTACAGCGTCTTGAGGAGTAGGACCGTCAGTCCTCCCAACAAGAGCAGCTCCCAGGACCCTCCTCCTTCAGAAGAAGGACCAGCAACAGATCCCTGACGGTTGCCTCCAATCACTTGCGCGTACGTCCTGGTTGGTCCTAAGACCAACCTGGCACGTGCGGCGTCGTGACGGGATCGTGAGCGGCGCATCTCTCACGATCACTCCTATATACCTCGCTCTTCCTGGCGTATGCCGAGGAAGTTGAAGGTATCGGAGAGACAAGAACTGACGCTACCCTCTCTCCCCCTGACGGTCACCTCCAATCACTTGCGCGTACGTCCTGGTTGGTCCTAAGACCATACGTGGCACGTGCGGCGTCGTGACGGGATCGTGAGCGGCCCACCTCTCACGATCACTCTTAGCTACCTCGCTCTTCCCGGTGTAGCCCGAGGAAGTTGAGGGTAGTGGAGAGACAGACCTGACGCTCCCCCCCGCTCGCTGGCAGGACCAGCGTACGTGGGGGGCTGCAGCCGATCACCAACCCGCGGTGGGGATCGATCTGCAGGCCACTGGCCGTGCCGCTCACCTGTGGCGAGTGGCTCGACTGAGCACGTCGACCCCGGTCCCGTGCGTCAGACGAGCTGCTGCTGGTCACCGTATCCGCCCGGTCCCTGTGGGAGCGGCGGTCAGGTGACCTGCAGAGCTCGCTTTCGCCGTGAGACCGGTGAGCGTCCTCGCGGCACGTCAAACCGCTGGTACCAGCCGAGGCTGGTACCGTCGGTCGAGGGGACCTGGGGGACCTCTTCCCAGCCTCAACCCGTGGCCGGTCAGAGACCGTCACGTCCACCCAAGGTACCGGCTGGTCGCTGCGAGAGCGGCCGCTGGCCTGGCGAGAGTCACCTGAGCGGCTCTCGACAGTCTTCTGCTCCGTGCCTCGGTCATGACGCTGAGCGAACTCAGGCGTCTTAACTTTGGCTGCACGGTCACCCCGAAGGAGATCGTACACTCGGAACTTCTCGCGGACGAGAAACCGAGCCGGTACCTGGCTTAGCAGCAGAGCTGCCAAGACCAGGCGAGGGTGTACCAGCGGTAGCCAGCACACCCTTGGTCCCCGTCTTCTTCTTCTCAGAAGGGGAGACGGGCCCCGTTCCCGAAGGAACAGGAGGACCAGCAGAAGAACCCCCCCGTCACACCGGAATGTGACGAGCCCTTCGAAGTTCCCGAAGGAGTCTTCTTAGGGGGAATAACAAAACCCGGTTACCAGCTGGTCGCTGCGAGAGCGGCCGCTGGCCTGGCGAGAGTCACCTGAGCGGTTCTCGCCAGCCTTCTGCTCCGTGCCGTGGTCTTGGCGCCGAGCGAACTCTGGCGCCGAAACTTTGGCTGCACGGTCTCCCGAGGGAGAGCGTACACTCGGGATCTCCCCCGAACGAGAGACCGAGCCGGAACCTGGCGTAGCGGCATCGCCGCTAGCACCAGGCGAGGAAGTACCAGAGCTAACCGATACTCCTCTGGTCCCCGTCTATCTCTTCCTTACGGAAGGGGAGACGGGCCCCGCTCCCGAAGGAGCAGGAGGACCAGCAGAAGGACCCCCCCGTCCCACCGAGGTGGGACGGGCCCTTAGAAGTTCCCGAAGGAGACTTCTTAGGGGGGGGAGGCAGCCTTCTTCTTCTTCGGCTTATGGGCCTTAGAAGTCGAAGGGGAAGAGGCAGCAACAGACGAAGACGAAGATGACACCTTCCCCTTCTTCGTCAGCTCACGCAGGACAGTCGTCAGGTCCTCCATCCAGGCCGGAGTCGGGCCTATTGCCGAAGCAACACGGCCCGACTGCACCTGTCCGGAAGGACCTGGGACTGGGGAAGACACACCATGGGCAGGACCAGCATGGACAGGCGCAGGAACCAGGAGCGACAGGAACAGCAACCAGCTCAGGAGCGGCAGGAACAGCGGCAGCGGTAAACACAGAAGGGACAGCCAAGCCAGTAGCGGGAACCACATCAGCGACAGGTACGGCAGGCCCAGCCATCGCCTCGTAGAATCATCGGCAGCCAGCGTGGTACTGGCGGCCGGTCCAGGGGCGAGCTGCTGGAACAGCGAAGTCTGGGGCAGGCAACACGAAGAAAACACAGGCGGCGGCGGCATACCCCTCCTCGGTACGGCGGCGACCGGCCCTAGAAGCGGCAGACGGCGTCACCGACACAGCATGGGGAGTGTAGACCAGCGGGGGGAAGCAGCATAAGCGGCCGTGAAGGTTGTAGTGGAGACCACTCCAAGGTCACCGCCCCAGACCTCGCTAGACTCTGCAGCGGATCGTGGATGCTAGGCACGCCCTGCAGCCGCAGTGGTCCATACCTGTCCAAGGTCGTCTCCCACGGCTGTAGCACCTGCGGTAGCACAGACAGATTAGTAAGAGGGGTTCCCTCACGCACGGGGGGGGAGACATGCCCCACCCCGAACGGAAGGAAGACCCCAAAAACAAAATACGAGGAAGCTGAGCGCGGGGGCAGGAAAGAAGACGAAGAATCGGATACCAAGGGAGTCGCGGGAGAGCTTTCCGACGACTTCCTGGCAGACCTTCGCTTCCCTACCCCGCACAGCAGTGAAAAGTAATATGAAAATGAAACAGAATACTGCACTTGCGATTCACTTCATAGAACTTAAAGAGGGAAAAATCAATTCCCGGTAAGAGCGGAAACTTGATCCATAATAATATGATGCTATCATAAATATATATGAAAATGAACAATACTGCACTTGCTATTTTCACTTTCACAGCAATAAATCGTAAGGATTAATTCCCGGGTAAGAGCGGAAATTGATCCAAAATTAAATTTGATGCAATTAATAAATGAAAATGAAAAGAAAACTGCATTGCGAATCCACTTTCATTGCATTCTATTCATACAAAATAAGAGGCTCTTGCCGAGCGCAATCAAGCTCTCGGCAACGAACGCACAGGGCAAAAATATAATGAAAAAGAGTACTTACATCTTTCAATTACACACTTTCGCCCAAAATACATGACTCGGCGCGAGTGCGCCCGCCCTCGGCACCGAGACATAATTCAAGGGTTCAATTCATGAAAAGAGCGGAAATCGCCGTCTCTACGGCGATAGCTCCATGTTGATTCATAATTAAGTAATGAAAATGAAAACAGTGTACTTACAGTTTCATTTTCAAGTCAAACCAAACCATTAGTAGAAAACACAATATAAACAAAGCATACGACGATGAAGCGGGCAGAGAGCGATGACGAACACGTCCTTCACACCCGCGGCCGAAAGCAAAAGTGATTCTTCACCTCTCGGGCGCGCGCGCGCACGATCGGACAAGCAGTTAACTACCGTTCTCCCCTTGTTCGAAGCTTACGACCGTCCCAGCTGCCGCTAGTTACCTTCCTATTGTTAAAGGACCGAGGGTTTGTATTACGTATCGGAACAAATATGCATTAGATATATTGAAATGTTTAACTAGGATAGATCCTCCTTTGCAAGCAGAATACAGTATCATTAGAGTACAGCAAAGGTAAAACCCATATCTTAAGATATTGCTAATTAGGTTTATGTAATTTTGTAACAAAGACCATATAGCTTATAGTACCGTACCTGTTTACAAACTTCCAAACTGGACTAGGTAATCACTTGGTTTTCTTGGTTTCATCAGAATCTTCCTCCTGCACTAAACCAGCATCCTGGACTCTTCTCGATTCACCTTGTCTTGACGAATCTCTTCGCATTTTTGCTTCTAGTTCTGCTCTCTTCCAGGTGACCATCATGTTGCTACTTAACCAGAGCCAATTCATCTGAAAATAGTGGAATTATTTGTATTTGACTCCCCAAACCTATTAAATCTATGCATCTTCTGTCACAGGTCAAATTACCTGTCAACATGGTCCTGGTTATCCAAATCCTAAGATATCATTCTTAGAGAAACCATCATATTTTTGAGCAGGACTCAAATATTGCATTCCCATATTTTCATTTACTTTAAATGCCAGAATCCAAAGTGGGCATAGCTTTCCAGTTATATTTACAGTATATGTATATCCAAATCACATGCAAGCAGTCATACATTAAGAAAAACAAACCTGAAAAACTACTGATTTGTTTACTAATCACTTGAGAATTCAAACAAGCTTCAGGTATAAGTCAGTCTACTTACTACGTTTTAACATATTATAAGTATTACTACGGAGGAATTTAGATGTTAAAGAAATTACCAAATACATTATCTTCACTCTTGTTAACCAACAACTTACCACCATCATCATACAGTTGAAAAGGACTGGCATTGAAAATACAACACTAATGAAGAGACCCTGAGAGTCAAAGTATTGCTGTCGACTGAACGACTGCCAATGCTCTGCCGCGTATTCGTTAATGAACTCTGAGGATCGCACAGTGAGGAGAAGCAAGACGAAGAGGACAGCTTGAGTAGTATGATGATTTCTTGTCATCACAGTGAAGACAGTGAGAAAGATGTGGAACACAAGCAATCCAAGAAGCCATCCTTCACTCCAGTCAATCTGTTGATAAAGAACAGATATTGTAACATACATTACACTGTGGAAATAAAACAATACTAATTTCAGTCATTTAAATCCCTCCATGTCCGTGGAAATGCTAGGCCACGAACAGATATCTTCAACAGTATTACTGTACTAGCCTATGTACAAAGCAAAATCAGAATATTGTAAATTAATGCTACTTGCTTAAATTCCATGAGACATTTCAACACTTTTTTTTCCACAAAGCAGAATGTCTAAATACTAACACAGATTTAAAGTAATAATACAACAGTAATACGTATTGGTAAGTTAAGGATGTTTCATAATATAAAACTCTTGAAGACAAATGTAAGTGATTACAGCAAAGGTTCTGTTCCAGTGGCACGCTGTAAGTCAATTTCTGCCATAAGTCTGTGCTTATTAATTAATTGGCGCTGTAACTAGATATCTAGTCTTGTTTTATGCACCGTTAATGGGGTTTAAAGGTGCTTACAGTCCTGAAACTAGATACTGTTACTGTACCTATCCTCGATAAATGTATTTGAAAAACACCAGATCTGAATGCCTTAAGTCGGTGCTGCCATAACTTGGGAACACCCTGTACAATCTTTAGACTAAACTGAATAATGTATATTTCATAGTTTTTATAATACATAAACTCCTTACCAAAAACTGTGTTCCCAGTCATATAAACTTAATCATTCTATTGTATTGTGAAACATCTGAAAATAGTAAACCTCAAGCTCTTGACTGTTGTGGGAGAGGTGTAGAGATGAATGAAACACTGTAAACCAAATGTAACAGGTTGTCTCATATGGTCAAGACTGCAAAGTATGAATGAAGCAAAGGATTTTCAATTGACCTCTAGTTTTCCTCTTATGAGACAAAGGTTAAGTTGCAATACTACTGGAAATCACTGCCTGAATGCAACCTATCTGAACTGTAACTCATCAGTTTATAAACTCAAATATCTCAATCAAATACGTATATGTTACAGTAATTAAAAATACAAAAATGTAGAGAGATTATGAACTCAACATCATGGAGTACAAGTTATGTATATTATAAAAAAAAAATTAATTATCTAAGCTTAGTTCCAGACGCAGGCTGTTTTATTTGTGATCATTCATTATTTTGATGCAAAATGAGAAAAACATGTCCATGCAATAACATATATCTATGGCCCTCGTTCATTTAACAGTGGCGTTAGCAACTCGTATACGTACTGTGATTCATATTTCCTGTATTCATTTCAAGGTCACTCCAATTGAACATTTCCTCTCTATCCCTATAGTGGTCTTGTAAATCATACCTAAAGAATCACATTATCTCCCTGGGCCCTATTCACCCCATCTTACTCACTGTCCTTGAGAGAGAGAGAGAGAGAGAGAGAGAGAGAGAGAGAGAGAGAGAGAGAGAGAGAGAGGAGATGAGAGAGAGAGAGAGAGAGGGCGAGAGAGATGCAAGAGAGAGACGAGAGAGAGAGAGAGAGAGAGAGAGAAGAGAGAGAGAGAGAGAGAGAGAGAAATGGAATAGACATATGAAAAGGAAGATGTATAAATGAAAGGTAAATCATTAATTTACAATGCTTCCTTCTACATGAAAGTACTGTACTATATATAAAATTCCACATCAGAAATACTATAATGTCTTTAGCAACATCTAAACAAGTATGTCTATTAACATTCTTTGCTGTCAATCTGGTTAGTGTAAATATTTATCCACCACACGTTAGGCCGAACACCGGAGGCCAATAATAGGTTATTTACCATAGGTAACAGTTAAAAGGTTATGTCTGGTTACATAACGATGCACCTCGTGGCATCTTTGTCCTTCATAATACTGTATGTATGTATTGGGACTACAGATACAAAAATAATCATGTATTTTTTTAAGCGCTTATACTGTGGCTTATGAATTTTATACTATTCTTGTTGGTACAATGAGGTATGGTCACATCCTCACTCCCAAATAATCCTAGTTAACACTGGGAAAGTATCACTGCATCAAAGAGCTGACGACTTACTCTACTATTCATGAATTAATTTTGGATGTAATGTCATGTGAAATGTGCTCTATATGTAACCTATCTCATTAATTCAATTAAAAAATAAAAATATGACAGTACACAGTAACAAAAAAGCTAAAATTCCAAAACTGTTAATAAAACCTGTGGATGGTGTCATATAAGCTTACAGTTGCAAGGACAGAAAGCAAGGCACACACACAACACTACCTTACACTATGATTAATTACTAACCTAACAACTAGATCTATCCTAACCTAATGCAGTGGTGGACTAAGGGGAGTCAGTTCTTTAGCAAAGGGCTAATGATATTAGCCTACCTGCACAGAATTTAAGTACAGGCAGTCCCCGGGTTACGAGGGGAGTTTCATTCTTGAGACAAGTTGAAAACCGAAAATCGTCGTAAGCCGGAACATCGTAAAAAATCCTAAGAAAACCTTACTTTTAATGCTTTGGGTGCATTCAAAACTATGTAAACTGCATTCTAATTGCATTCTTCATAAAAAAAACCTTCAATTATTGATTATTTTGCATTTTTGGAGTCATATTTCTTCTGCCAAATCAGCATTGTAGGCGCTGTAACCCTGGAACATGCGCTGTAAACCTGGAAATAACGTCTGATAAACATAATTGAAAAGCGTTGTAACCTCGGAATGTCGTAAGCCAGGGACTGCCTGTATTTGCAACTGTAAATAGATACCACTAATACAAACTGATATGTATACGGTATTACTATCATTGTTTGATACAACGGCATCAATACTTTAGTAAGTTTCCCTTCACAGATTAAGACATGTCACCAACGAGCAGATGTTAACAATAACAGACATATGATTGGTTTTATTTTTTTAAATTGTGATGCCATTTTTGGTGATTGAGTTGGCTTATTGTGTGTGCCAATTGCTCCTCCAGTCAAAAATGTGCGGTGCATTTCAAGACATCACAGACACATTTTTTCTTGAATACTATTCTTACCTTAATTAAATAAACAATTAAATAAACAATGTGGTTTGTTCGATCATCTGTTATGGAACGGCATCATGACACCACCATTTCGCTCTGATACAACATGTAGTTACTCTTAAGTCAAGGTTGTGAACAGTTGATAGGCCTACTTATTTACAAGCTTAGTTACCTTGGGAGCGTATAATTGTAAGTCAGGTATGAGAGCATTTGTACATTGTGCACCAAGACTATATACAACAAAATACTGCCTTTAGTGAAGATCATACAAGAAGAAAGCAAATCCACCGTCACTTTCAGGATAAGCCCAAAGCTACTGGTGAATGAAAAAGTAATAATAAAAAGGTGATTGGAAAGAAGTCGTGACCAATTAGCCTTTGCTTAAGGCTCAGTAGCTGTATGGTATACGAACAAATGGCCACCATTTCACTCGAGAGAGGACACTTTCTTCACTCAATAATAGGTGAAACAAAATACAATTATATACATCTTTCAGCATACCATTCTAAAGATTGACTCAAAAATTATGAAATAATTGCACAATTAAGGTGCTTTTTCGGGAAGAAACCGCATTCCAGGATAGGTGGCCGCTATGTCGCAGCCCAGTTGTTTACCCTGTAGCCTAGTATTCCTAATTCCAACTCCTCGTCAGTTACCCTAAAGAGCTACAAACTATCCTGGAGGGGACGTTGTGGTAATGGGGTAACCAGCATTTAAGATGGAATATAGGTTAATATACCAAATGGCTGGCCTCTACCGTAGCGCGACCACCTTCCCGATAAAATACTTTAAACACGTCCTGTAACCCAGGACAGACATTAGTCAAGAGCCAGCGTCCGTTGAGGCAACACCTCAAGTTTTTTCTCCCAAGTCATAAGTTAAGGCCATAATTTCAAATTTTCGGAAAGGTAGTAGCCCTACAGTAAAGGTGGCCGCCAGGTGGCCAATCGGTATTTTACCCTAATACAGGCGAGTTTCATATCAGAACCAATGGTTTTGTCACCCAATTTTGAGTGGACAGTAACCACCACTGTCACTTTTAGAATAAACCAAAGCTACGGGTGAAGGAAAAAAATAAATAAATAAAAAATGCTTGGTATATATCTAGTCTAGCCTAGGTATATCACAAACAATGGTGTTGTCACCCAATTTTGAGTGGACGGTAACCACCACCGCCACTTTTAGAATAGGCCAAGCCCAAAGTTATGGGTGAATGAAATATAGGTATATAAAAAAAATCTAAATAAAAAGGTGATTGGAAAATAGTCGTGACCAACTAGCCTTAGGTTATGGCTCGGTACATAGGGTGAGCGACCAAATGGCCACCATATCACTCAAAAAAAGTACTGGAAAGTACTTCTTTTTTCACTCGATAATTGGTGACACAAACAATAAGATTCAATATTTAAGCATAACATTCAAAAGATTGAAACAATCTTTTGAATGGAATGATTAAAGATGTAATTGTATTGTTGTTTCACACCAATCATCAAGTGAAAAAAGTGGTGGTCTTTTTTCGAGTGAAAGAGTTGCCATTTGGCTGTTTACCCTACTAACGTTTCCCAGCCTCGTGCCCTTCTGTCCCAACCCCCCCCCCCCCCCCCCAAAAAAACCCCCCCCCCCCCCCAAAAAAAAAAGGGGACATTCCCACGAAATGACAAAATGAAATGTCTCTCTTGGGGGGGGGAACATGGTGGCCATTTGGTAGTTTGTCCTACTATAAGGTTTCCCGGCCTCGGCCTTGTGCCCTTCGATCACCGACCCCCCACCCCCCCCGGGCGAAAGACTCCCACGAAAATCGTCATGTCCCGCGAATGACAAAACCGAAATGTCTCTCTCTCTCGGGGAGGAATATGGTGGCCATTTACCTAACTCCTAGTATAAGGTTTCCCGGCCTCGATTCTCGTGCCCTTCGGTAACCCACCCCAGGGAAAGACCCACACGAAAATCGTCCCGTTCCGCGAAATGACAAAACCGAAATCTCTCTTGGAACTGACAGCTAACTAGACGGGACGTTTTTAACCTTCGTCACTCCTCCGAAGGGGGAGACAGTCATCGCATTTTGATCACGCCTTTGGTCATAAAGGCCGCCACGACTGAAGCAAAGAAACCGCCTCCCTCTCACTTTCAACAAACGACCACCTCTCTCCGTACGACTCTAATTCAACTACCTATAATATAAAAAATCAACTCACTGTCCTCACGAACGACCACAAGTCAGTCACTTGGTCCGCCTCGCTATAGTCCTCCGGCACGACTTCCATCATATATCGCTTACAGTTTTCCCCCCTACGAAACTACTATATATCTCTCCACTCGGCAACTAACGCTCTCACTCTCAGCTGTCCGCCACAACAACAACAACATCTGCAACGTATGTGTCGACTGACTCTCTAACCCCTGTCCCGGGCCTGGGGCCGGGGGAGCCACGCCCCCTCTCCCACCGGAGCGGGAGGAGGAGGTCGCGCATAGATACATATTAAATAGAGATGGCGAACACTACTTCGCCGCTCATATCTACGCGATCTGGACCCACAAAACTCGTTGTAATTCATGATTTTTTATACTTAGGTGAAGCATCTAAACATAAAAATGAAATATATAAAGGAGGAAGTCTAAAATGATATTGATTTTCACCATGACAAGTCTACAGGGATGAATTCGTAGCCATCATGGCGGGCGTATCGTAACGGTATCCTATCAAATCTTTCTTTTATATAACTCTATGAAGCGTGAGGGTTAATGCTTGTATTAAAACTCTTATTTAACCCGGAAACTCTTCATGCATAATAATACGATATCATCTTTATTAGTCATGACGGTGATAAAGCTCGACTCATTCCAGTACTGATGATATTTACGTTAAAAATCTCACGCCCTGAAAAATAAAAATACCATTCACGAGTTGCAGGAAACTTAACCGATATTTGCGGGAATCTCTTGCGAGATCTAGTTTGGAGAACTGGTGTCGTCTCGGCTTATAATAAACGATTTCAAATGACTATAATCATTAAACTGGGAAAATTGTTTCCAGAAACTAGATATGGTATCGTTTTGTAAAGTTTAAATGCCTCTAAAGGTCGCCATGTTTTATCTGACGCTTTTATGTATGAGCGCAATGTTAGGATACAAAAACCAGTTCTTGCGTAAACCACTTTCTCCTGAAGTTACTTATTGCCAACTCAGTTCCTTTACGTGCCTTCCTCTCTCTGGTTAAATTGTAAAATACAAAGCTCACTCAACGTCCTAAATCTTTCTATCATACTGCTGAGACAAAAGCATTTAATTTTCCTATAAGCTGAAAGTTCACTTTATGGCTGTTGTATTAAATTACATGGAAAGCAACAATGCAAAATTCACACTGACTAATATATATATATATATATATATATATATATATATATATATATATATATTATATCGTACATTATTATATATGCAAATACACGACTTACATTTACCATTAATCACACTGACTTTAATTGAAGAGCATTTTCTGTGTAGCATACTGTGCACGATAGTCGCTGCCGTTAATCACATGATAATAACGACAGATGGATCAGCGGAAATCAGTGTTCAGTTCAGCAGTAGTTTCTCATTTTTTCCAGCTAGACCTTTCTGATGGACGAAAGGTCTCGTGGCAATGACTGTCGACTAATTGTGTTTTATTCATTCACGGATAGAGATGTTTTTTGTGTTCATTTTATAGAAATAAAAACGTGTCTTGTGCACAAGCTACTGCGTGATTTCTCACACAGGAAACGGAAAATCTACAAGACAGGAGAATGACGCAAATGCGGATATTATTTTTAATAATACAGCCACAAATAGACGTAACATTTCCTATTTGTTTATTTAGTGATACATTTGCAATATATTGTACTAGGGAATTAACAAAGGCTTTCTACGTAATGGCTTACCCAGTTGCATATCACGATAAATGAATTTGAAAGTTTACAAGTATTCTCGTGTAGTAATCGGCCGAATTTCTTCAACTTGAGGTAAATTAAACTCACTAAAGGATATCTTTGTACTTCTTTATAAGTCAGCATCAGGATCGAACCCCGGCAAGTAAGAGAATTGTCTTCATACCGTATTCGGATATCAAGGTATCCAGAATATTAAGTAAGCGTGACCTGCTGAGAGAGAGAGAGAGAGAGAGAGAGAGAGAGAGAGAGAGAGAGAGAGAGAGAGAGAGAGAATATTCTCAGCAATGAATGATACTATCATATTTTTTTAATCGGAGACATAGGCATCGTACGGCGATAAGTCGTACCCGAACATCTTAAAGTCAAGAAGGAAAATGTTGTAAAGTTCCATCAGCTGATGACGTTTGATTTTGGCGAAGAATTTCGCTTCGGTGTTTACGTGACTGTCTCCAGCTTCTTCTTCTTCTTCTTCCTGATGGCGTTTTGGAGGCGGGACATCAAACAACAGATCCTTCGCAGCTAGACGCATCCCGTTTTTCAGATCCTGCCTTTGAATCATCGCACCGTTCAGCTGGTTTTTATCGTTAGAGTCGTGCCCATTCTGTCCGGGCAGTAGTAGTAGTATTTCGGGCACGGCTTTGCCTCTCGTGGCATGGACGTGGGACGGGGCCAGCTCCGGTAACCCTGTAGCGTTGACTAGGTATTCCGCATCGTCTTGCAATGTTTCTAGATGCAAGATGAAGTTGTAGTGGTGGTGACACGGCGAGCAGGTGAGGTAGTAAGGACGCCAGTGTTCGTTGTACTCCCAGACGGGAGTCGAGATCAGGTACTGGACGAATTCCCAGAAGGTTGGGACATCTCTATAGTACTCCTCCTCCGGCGGTGGCTCGCTCTTCCTGTGCTTGGCTATGATGGAGAGGCCGTATAACTCCTTGAATTTCCTGAACTTCTTGCCTTCGCTCCTGTCCAGGAATTTGTCCCTAGGGTGACAAGAGAGTGAAATTATGAATAAGTTCAATCCAAAGAAAACTCATACTCACACGAGTCAGTAACATTGGGAAAGTAAATCCACGGTAGTACTATGCGTTTTTTGTTTTGTTATTTAAAATATATACAGACATCGAAAGCTTTCTGCTTTACATATTTTCAATAACAAAACCAAACAGACATATACTACAGTAGATTTACTTTCCCAATCAGTTTCATAGCAGCATGAATAATCACATTTCTGTCTAATCTGCAATTGCCGTTTGTTACAACAAGATAAAAGCTGCTCGAATTTGAATGAAATGCAGGATTACAGAAGAGATTCAGACTCTGGTAAATAATCTTCATAAGGAAAGGAAAGGATAAGAATGACGTAATTTTGACTTAACAGGTAACTGATCATGTCGTCTGTATTAAAATTTGTTTTATATATTATGTATTTGAGGACAATTTCTCTCGGACCTTTCCAAATTGATGAAGTGTCCTCAAGGATATATATATATAATATATATATATATATATATATATATATATATATATATATATAAAGTAAATTTGACTTAACAGTAGTAGAGTAGAAATCGACCTGTATCTTTGTCACGAAGTATAAGTCTACACGTGCCCCAAAGATTCAGCAAATATGCCTTAGAAACTTAACCCCACAACAGGCATCTTTCGTAATTTATAACGGACTAATCTCTTGGGAACAAACTGTCCTTCATCAATGTTGTGTATCAACGTACCAGGACGGGTCATAAAGTGATAGACGAAGGTTGGTAGAAGAAAAAGAATAATAATAACAGCTGGATCAGTAGAAATCAGTGTTCAGTAGTTTCTCATTGTGTCCAACATGACCTTCCTAAGTGACGAAAGGTCTTCAATTGTGTGTTATTCACTTACGTATAGGGATGAGGTTTTTATTTTAGAAATAAAAATACGTATGACTTGTGCATAAGTTACTGCGTGACCTTTCACACGCAGGAAAGGGAAATCTGTTAAAAAAAATAGGAGAATAACGCAAATACTTGCCATTATTTTTAATAATACAGCCACGAATAGACGTGACATCTGTCCAATTTGTTTAGTGGTACATTTGCAATATACCGTATACTACGGACGTTACCAGTGGCTCTTCTTCATCGCATGGAAAAAAAAGGTTATAACAAAATGGAAACCGCAGACGCAGAAGAAAGGAGAACTAATTAGAAAGACGAGACGAAAACGTACTTTCCAGGACCAACCTATAAGCCGAAAGGACTCTCTGGAAAGGATGCCTGACCACCATGAAAGCTGCGAAGCCCCTGACGTCCTCGTCCGCCCTCGGAGGCGGCATCATACGACGAAGGACCATGTGTAGATGACTTCGGTGGACTCTGGCGTCGAGGAGGTGCCCCACGCCGCTTAGCCGAAGGAGGGCGTGGACGAAGGACGTGGAGGCGACCTTCGGAACCTGAAGGAATGCCTAAATCCTTTAAATTGAGTATAATGATAATAATTGTAATAATAATGATAATAATAATAATAACGGGATTGTTTTTCATGTGTATGAGGAAGATATCTCCATTTACGTTATTATTATTATTTTTATTATTATTATTATTATTATTATTATTATTATTATTATTATTATTATTATTATTATTATTATTATTATTGCCAGTAAACTCTCTTTTAAACATGTTTAATAAAAGAGGGTTTACTTCCAGCATACACTAAGATTATTATTATTATTATTATTATTATTATTATTATTATTATTATTATTATTATTATTAAGAAGAAGAAGAAGAAGAAGAAGAAGAAGAAGAAGAAAGTCACAGTGTCTTCAAAGCATTTCGGAGAGGAGAGAGAGAGAGAGAGAGAGAGAGAAATTCTGACGTTTTTTTTAACCTGATACAACGCTACACCTGATGCTTTCCTTAATAATAATAATAATAATAATAATAATAATAGTCACTCAGTTGGCTCTCAGGGGTCATAGACTACCACAACGATGAATCAGATATTCTCTCTCTCTCTCTCTCTCTCTCTCTTTCTCTCTCTCTATTGCAATAATGTAAAAGGGTAAAAGCGCATCCAGTGAGTCGTAGAAACTCAAAAGTTAATATAAATAATTAATTACTCACAAAAGACGATAATTAACGAGACAAAAAAATAATAACTTTACATCCACTTGAAAGCGTTAATACCAAGGATACAGAAGAAGAGTAAAGTTAATTACAATACACTTTTAAAAAATGTAAATAAACGAGAATTAAGACGAATGTAATAAGCATCTCACCTTGCACCAGACCAATCGCTGCCTTCTGTTTACGAGAACATCCGGGTTCACGAATAATAATGGGTCCACCTTTTGCCAATATTCGCTCACTCCCAGCCACTGCCTTCGGGAAGAGAACAGAGCAGTGATAATAATAATAATAATAATAATAATAATAATAATAATAATAATAATAATAATAATAATAATAATAATAATAATAATAATAATAATCAGGGATAAGTACATCTTCCTAATAGACTGATACACTACTTTGATATCTTTATGACAAATTTTAATTGATTTACATATATACGTAGATCTATATAATAATAATAATAATAATAATAATAATAATAATAATAATAATAATAATAATAATAATAATAATAATAATAATATCGACATCTTTCTTGTAGGCTGATACACTACTTTGATATCTTTATAACGTTTAATTGATTTACATATATAAATTTGTATATATGATACAGAGAGAGAGAAGGAGAGAAGAGAGAGATAGAGAGAGAGAGAGAGAGAGAGAGAGAGAGAGAGAGAGAGAGAGAATAATTTTGAAGCAGTGCAATGTCTTGCACAGGAGATTTTACCAGAGGTCATTTCAAAAAACTGAAAAATAAAAGAGATAAAGACGGTAATATCTACAAAAATAAAAATAATGGTAGCTATATTTCAACAAGATATCGGTAAATAAAAAAAATAATGGTAATAACAAGAAACTATTTTTATCCTTAGATTACATTATTCATGAAACATGTTGCTGAACGATCTTAGACTACAGTGTTTATATAACCGTATTGTAAAGCCTACATTTAAGGAGGTGTATTATCTTAAGTCAATTTGTACGCTTGTGACAACAAGTGTACTATATTTAGATGACAACATTCCTCACTGAAGGTAAGGACAGATGAAGGAATTCAGTTGCATGTATGTTTATATATATATATATATATATATATATATATATATATATATATATATATATATATATATATATATATATATATATATATATATATATGCATGCGTGTGTGTGTGTCTACTTATATATAGTACATGTGCATGTATTATATATACAATTATATACATGTATATATAAATATATTTATATATGCATATATAAACACATATACTATATATAGATATGTATATTTACAGTACTGAATATACTTCTCTATATACATACTATATATATAAGTATACAAACACACACACATATATACACCTTTTTATTTTTTCTACAGAGGTCTCAGTGGGTGGCAGCCGAAATACCTATTATCTTGTCAATTCTTTGGCAACAATATTAACTCTGCTTTACGTCAGTGTGCAAAAGCTCGTAATTTATAATACATAGAAACTAAAAAAAAAAAAAAAGACCATTACGTCAGTGATGGAAACTCACCCTTAAATATTCTTGGCTATCACAAATATACAGCATTTCTTTAGATATTATCATCTCTTAAACGCAGCTAGAGAACTCGTGCTTAGATCATTTGTCATCGTATCATCGAACAAAGTTCGTTTTATCGATAGAAAAATCAATAAAGTTCCTTGTCATCATTACCATGTCAACATTGCTCTTGTTGTGTTGTGACTGTATAACATATCGAAGTCATTATTATTTTTATCGATAGCATCACAGTTATTTCTGTATATTTTGAATAGATAAAATTACTTTCGTTAAAAACACGTGTTATATATATATATATATATATATATATATATATATAAATATATAAACATTAACCGTTTCTTTATACACCACAACCACTACACTGCACTTAGACAGTATTAAGCGGAAAAGTATTGGTAATAAGTTTAACTACATTCCTCTAATCATTGTCCATGAAATAAGGTGAAATATTGTTAAAAGAATATTTGAAACATGACTTTATAAACATATAAGTCCAGTTTTTCAAAATCAGAACAGGGTATGGGTGTTGCAACGTCATCCTAGCGCTGTTACCAAGAAGCTAAAGTGAATATCTGCACTACCTCTCTCTCTCTCTCTCTCTCTCTCCCTCTTCGGTCAGTGTATCAATAGACTATATATATATATATATATATATATATATATATATATATATATATATATATATATATATATATTTATAATTCACTGACCGGGATAAAACGAGGGAAAAGCAACACTCGGTGCGTTGGACAGGAAATCCTGAACGATTCTAAGACAACTGGTTGATGTTGAAACACTTCCAGTGTAAATTCTCCAAACAAATGTTGAACAAATGTTTGCAAAACTAGCATTAGCAGCGAATACTTCTTTCAGATGTTTCTGGGTGATTGGCCTTGTTGTTTAGCAGAGTTAGATGTTGGTTTGCAACTAAGGCGGTCATTGTTATGAAATATAGGTCTAAGACTGCGAAGCGCTGTAGAGAGAGAGAGAGAGAGAGAGAGAGAGAGAGAGAGAGAGAGAGAGAAGAGAATAAACTTTTAGAGATCTAACTCAAATGTCCCTCGAGATTTTAACACACACTTACGCATAGTGATGAAGCAATTCGCTCTTGTATTCATGGCAAGTTGTGTTGACCAGCCTCGTCCTCTGTAGCATGCGATGGCGTAACTCTGCCATAGGCTGAGGAGAGAAAGATGCATAAAAACACATTAATACTTATCTCACCCAGCAACGCCAGACTCAAGCATTGCCTTATCATCTTGTTTTTAAATAGAGACCAGAGACAAAATATTGTGGGTGTACTCAGTGACAGACAGTCCACCCCGCAGATAAGTCCATAAGGGATATCAGAAAGCTAGACTCATGCCACCCCAAACCTTATATATTTGTCTATTTTTTATATATTTATTTACTTTACTGTTTGTATTAGTAACATTTACTACAGGCAAGATATTATAGAGCGTTCACAGCTCCATTACGGAGATCCTGCACATGATATCACAGATGAAATACGAGAGCGGTTCGTACAAACTGTGGTTATCTGAGTACAGACTATTCCCCGAGCTGAGTTCTTTTTGATTAGATCATTTTATCGGCAGATTCACGATTGTATGAGGATATCTGAATGGTATCAACTGAACAGGGATTACCAAAGAATAACTATTTGGGAGAGCGTGAATGTTTAATATAGATACATACTTACAAACATACATCTCTCTCTCTCTTTCTGTATGTTTATTTCCTACATGCGACGATAAGATTATAACGTATACCACATGACCTGCTTTGAGGGTATGTGTCCAAGCATAAGCAAAAGGTGTTCACAGTTCACACGATAACTTCTGGGTCTGGATTCGTGATGAAAACAATGAAAACGCTCTCGGCCGAGTTTTGACATAGTACTACGTCAACACGGCCACTAATCGCTTGTTGCTAACGGTCATTATTTGGTTTAGCCGAATCAAGGAGGGTGAATTACAATTGTTTGTGGGGTCACAACAGGTTCTTGAGGGGTGTATAAAACAATTTTGGCGGAATATAATAATATCTATCTCGGTACAGATGATAATATTGAACCGGTTTGTTGGCAGGTGTCGTGAGCCATATCGGTCTACAGATTATCAACTCGAGTACGTGCGTCAGTGGTTTTATCTCTCTCTCTCTCTCTCTCTCTCTCTCTCTCTCTCTCTCTCTCTCTCTCTCTCTCTCAGCACATGTATCCTTCTCTCTATACGAACGCACAAGCACAAGGAATAAGGTAAGTATGAATGCCCGAATACGGACATGCATAAACACATTATATATGTGTGTATATACATGAATAGAGCAACATTTAATACATACGGCAATGTATGAACAACGAAAACGTATACACTATTGAACCTATTAATTATTATTATTATTTTTCAAGACAATTTACTATGTTAAATAGAATACATTTATAAAGTCAATTAGTTTAAAAAAATAAACAAAAAGATAAAACATTACTGTTCACTTATAAAACAAACGTGTATGAATAGAAAACATTACTGTACACTTACAAAACAAACGTGTATGAATAAAACATTGCTGTACACTTATAAAACAAACGTGTATGAGTAGAACATTATATACTATACTTATAAAACAAACGTGTATGAATAGAACATTACTGTACACTTATAAAACAAACGTGTATGAATAAAACATTACTGTACACTTATAAAACAAACGTGTATGAATAGAACATTATATTGTACACTTATAAAACAAACGTGTATGAATAGAACATTACTGTACACTTACAAAACAAACGTGTATGAATAAAACATTACTGTACACTTATAAAACAAACATGTATGGATAAAACATTTTATTGTACACTTATAAAACAAACGTGTATGAAAAGAACATTATATTGTACACTTATAAAACAAACGTGTATGACTAGAACATTACTGTGCACCTATAAAACAAATCTGCACGAATAAAATAATCTATATATGTATATATATATATATTATATATATATATATATATATATATATATATATATATATATATATATATATATATCAATATATCGAACGCAACTATGCTCTCTGCGTGAATCGTAAACAACAACCCGTGAAGCTGGGTATTTTGCAGAAGCCATAAAAATGTATGATCGATTTCTCTGGTAATCTAGTTTGCTGGTACACCAGGGTGTGTGTGTGTGTGTGTGTGTGTACCAGCAACTCACACACTGCATGCTCGCATGCTTACACACACACACACACACACACACTGCACATACGAAATGGGCGTTTCCTAGGTCATGTTATCACGAAATGCTTTAAAAAATTATCTAGACGCGAGAATAATTTCATAATGAATTAGATCAATAAAGAGCTTTCTCGTAACAGGTTTATATGGACTGACTTAAATTTCATACAAAAACAATAATCATTCCTCTGACATTTTCCATCTGGTGCAAGTTCATGGACATGTTAAATACCACTGCAAAGTTTGATACAAAATTTTATATATATATATTTATGAAGGAAATTCCATAATTAAAACAAAAATCTGTAACTCTCATTTCTGCTTAATAACAGTAATAATTTTTCTTTTGTCTTATATCATGTTACGAGGAAAGTAAACAAGCAAATCAGAGAGAGAGAGAGAGAGAGAGAGAGAGAGAGAGAGAGAGAGAGAGAATGCTTACCAGCGATGCGGTGTTGGACTTGAGAAACACTACTGGAAATCTCCCGAGAATCACCACAGTGGTCAGCACAAAAACCACAGTCGTTAGAGCTACCTTTCGCCATCTCTTCCTAATCGCCAGGAAAAAAAAATATAATAAATAAATAAATAAATAAATGTTATGATTTTATCATTAGAAATGAACAAAATATATCCGTGAATAATTTTATTGCCTGATATTTGCCAGGAAGCCCACGTGCACGACATTAACTCGGAATTAATGATGCTTACAAAAATGCTTCTTCCCACATTTTCGTTGCGTGAAATTTATAATCCTCAGCCGATGGGCCCGGGGTTGGGGGGGGGGGTCCCCCTTTCTATTCAGGGATTTTGGCATTCTCTCCCTGCACCGGTTTTATCTTTTTTACTGCCTTCACTTCCTCACGAACCTTGCTTTGCAGGCTTACGGTCTTTTAAGCTTGCTAAGTATGAATTTTTGTGCATTCTGAAGGGTACTAGCCACAACATCGGTCTAAATCTTACAGTCTGAGAATCCCGTATTTGCAAATCTCTCTCTCTCTCTCTCTCTCTCTCTCTCTCTCTCTCTCTGTCATTTGTGGTACTATTTCAGTGGTGAGATGACAAAGAAACATTTATTTCTTTTCATTACTTGATTGTTTCACAACGTATGCAGTTGGAATATATATATATTATATTATATAATATATTATATATATATATATTACATACTATATATATATATATATATATATATATATATATGTATATATATATATAGATATATTATATATAACTATATATATATATATATATAGATATATTATATATATATATTATCATTGTAATATATATAAATATATATATATATATATATATATATATATATATATATAACAAAGGCTGATCTTATAGAGCTAAATACGAATAGAAAATGTCAACAAGCAACTGACAGTGAAACTCCTGCTAGTCTCTCTTTCCATTTACTTAGCCGGGAGCCCCAAACTTGCACCACCCCACCCTCCCCCCAAACCCCGCTCCCCACACTGTCCCTCGTCGCGTCTCTCTCTCTCTCTCTCTCTCTCTGGTATTAGGTGGCAAGGGTTCGTGATCGCCTGACTCTCTCTCTCTCTCTCTCTCTCTCTCTCTCTCTCTCTCTCAGTATTAGATAGCAGAGGTGGACGAGTCTCTGCACGCTTTATACGACCATTCCTCTCTCTCTCTCTCTCTCTCTCTCTCTCTCTCTCTCTCTCTCTCTCTCTCTCTCTTCGTTCTTTAAAGATCAATTTTATATAACTGCAGTCATAAATAACTATCGATATAATTTATAACGCAGATTTGCAGTTCACCAACACCATCTCTTTACCGAAACACGAGCAAACATTTTACGATACAGGCAAAGTCGTGTTTCTGAAAACGGTCAAAGCAGAGGAAGATGAAATAATTAAAAAAAAAAGAATATAGAAAAGAATATAGACTTGATTATGATGAAATCAACTTGAAGGTTTCGTTAGGCGTTAGTGATATTTAAGTGGACTGAACGTGAGGAGAAGCAAGAAACTAGTGTGAATATGAAGTAGATAACGACATGAATGAATAAAGAAAAATGAATGTGTGTTATAGGACCTGATTTTGTGGTCTCAGTCAGTCATAGTTTTATCTAATAATAATAATAATAATAATAATAATAATAATAATAATAACAATAATAATATGCTGGGAAAAGACCTTAATTAACACAGGTTTTATTGAAAATAATGGCTATTTCAGCCGCGTTTATTTTGAATAGATTTTTCTTTTTTCTTCGTATCACTGACTTCTTTTCTGAACTGAAATTGGCTATTAAAACGTCAAATGGGCGGATCATGTTTAAGAAAACACGGTATTTGTCAAATTGAATATATAATACAAAATGTAGTACAAATTGGATCTTAATCCGGGATATTCAATAATCATACATTTGTACTCGAACTCGCTTTTTTTTACTTTTTTTTTTTTAGCAACATCTTGGTATGGGGCTGGCAAAGACACAAAAATGCTTGCTTGCTTGCCTGCTATCGAATTAAGCTGTCACCCGCCAAAGGCAACAGAGATAGTCCCTTAGCCAACCATCGACAAAAGCTATTCATAGCTTTCCCAAATACGTTGTCAATTGTTGCCAGTCTCAAGGACCCACCTTTTATGGTAAAATATTGGTAAATAAAAATTCCACTTCTAATGTTTTTTCTTCACAAACAGACAAGCAAAGAAAATGCAATAATAACCGAGGTATGACAGTCAGGGTCGAAGTTTTAACATTGGGAAGAAGAGAATAAGTCAAAAAATGAGAAAGAGAGAGAGAGGGAGAGAGAGAGAGAGAGAGAAGAGGAGTATAGCCACCCTTGCCAAGCGCGCACGTAGTGGGAGGAACGAGAAGAGGTGAATGAGGAGAGAGAGAGAGAGAGAGAGAGAGAGAGAGAGAGAGAGAGAGAGAGAGAGAGAGAGAGAGAGAGAGAGAGAGAGAGAGGAAAGCTAATCATCAAATATCAGTATCCCAATTTTTTGGTGAATCACTGAATAGTGTCGACTAAAGTGGTAATATTTCTGCAGACCAAGAAAACGTAATGTATAAGCGAATGTTTCGGATATTTTATATATAAACCTCTCAAGCTGTTTTTAGATCCCCTGACTGAAAGAGTGGATTCCTGAATTAAGAGATTTGACGAGAGAGAGGCAAAGGAAAAAGAGTGAATGTTTAATAAAAGACGAGAATCTTAAGGTAAAAAAAGTCAGGTTCTCGACAAGACATCTAGTTTGTGTCGTTTCTATCCGCGATGACGAATCTAAAAGGTCAGCCGAGTCTTCGACCGTCCTTGTGTGTCTCTGTTTGTTTGTTAGTATGTGCGTTTGCTTGTATGTTTGTGTGTGTGTGTGTGTGTGTGTGTTGTGTTGTGTGTGTATGTGTACGTGTTTGTATGTGTGCATGCGTGTTTACAGACCGTTAATGACGACAGAAAGCGAAACTTCTCAAGAATTCTTCTTGACATAGTACTATCTGCATCGAAGATCTTCATCTTCTTCGAGAATAGTGTAGGAAAAAGTGGATAATCCTCAACATAAAAGAAGAAGAAGAAGGGATAATCCTCAACATACAAGAAGAAGAAGAAGGAAGAAGAAGAAGAAGAAGAAGAGAAGGAGAGAGAAGAGAAGAAGAAGCGAAGATAAGAGAGAGAGAGAGAGAGAGAGAGAGAGAGTCACTGAACTGCATAATACGGAGAGCCATGATTTTTGACACAACAGGGAGGGAGAAAGTTGTCCAACTGGTCACTCACTTGAAGGTCTCAAGGAAGGAACGATTACCCTGGCTGTCATTTTCACCTAATTAGAAACTCATTTTCATCTGTTACGAAAGTGAGTTTGTTTGGTGTGGTTTCTGATGATGATGATGATGACCTTTGACGAATGAAGAGAAAGAGCGGGACGCGGTACTTACATAAGGTTATTTACGTAAGTTATTGATTGTCAAGGTATTGGCAATTAAAATGAATAATAAATCGAAGTTATATCTATTTCATTTCATACTAGTCACGATGTAAAATGGTAATTGCAGACTATTATATGTAAGATGTACAGTACCTTCAAATCAACAGGCATTACTGTAATGCAGTCTAATACGAGACAGGAAAGTGAAATATAGTTACTCCGCGTGTGTGTGAACATCTTATACCTATATCCATCCATCCATCGATATATATATATATATATATATATATATATATATATATATATATATATATATATATATATATAGAGAGAGAGAGAGAGAGAGAGAGACGAGAGAGAGAGAGAGAGAGAGAGAGAGAGAGAGACTTAGTTGTAAGCGGTAAATTCACATTATACATGTAGGGGCTGGTAGTACTAGTTGTTTAGCATTTTTCTCAACCGTAACAATTCTTAACTGCAATAAATGCTTGCAGCCATTTACAAGTGGATGGAATGGAATGGAATAGAATATAGAGTTCAGGCCAAAGGCCAAGCACTGATACCTATGCAAATTGAGAATAGATAGGTTTGAAAAGCGTAACAGGAGGAAAACCTCAAGGCGGTTGCACTTTGAAATCATTGTTAGGAGAGGGTGGGTGGCAAGATGGAAGAAAGATAATTTGAAATTACAGGAAAGGGCATGAAAGCTGTTACAGCATAACATTTAGTAATGCCTACAGTGCGCCCTGTGAGGTGCACTGACGGCCCTACCCCGCTACTGGGTTACAAACGGATGGGCTCGTGTTTGGTAAACTGATAGTCTGGCAGTGAACTTGATCACAACAATCTATCGCTCATACAGGGTGTCCATAAAGTCCCAGTACCATTACAAGTCTTTATTGCTCAAAAACCATATAACATAGAGTAATGCATTTTTTTGTAGAATGTTCTACATTTCCTCAAGTTTACATTCAGAGCACTTCATTCTACAAGAAAACTGCACTACTCTATGTTATATGGTTTCTGAGCAATAAATACTCGTAATGGTACTGGGACTTTATGAACACCCTGCTCTAGACCTTAACAATAAATTATATATGATATGATATATATATATATATATATATACATAAGTAATATAGTCTTTGATTACCTGAGTATACCAGCCATTGATGTGAAGCACTTCGTCCCTAAACGCAGGTAAGGATGAACTACTGCAACTTCAAATACACGCGTTCATCGGACACCAGGTTTTATTAAGTTTACAGAATCAATAAAAAAGAGAAGAGATTCGAAAGACGATATTTCCAACCATCATTTCAAGAACCTGGGCCTTACTGACATGTAATGGCGTAACAGAACGCCAAAATCAGCAAAAATGTGGAAATTCAGCACTCTGAACACTTGTCCGTTCGAAGGATATATGGGGAAACGTAAATTAAAGTGAATAAAAAGCGAAACGAAAAGAAAATGACGTCTGTGAAAATGATAAAACTGTAAATGGTAGTACTAGTACTATAAGCAGTAATGTTTAACTAGTACTATAAGCAGTAAGTTCAAATGTCAAACGGACATAATGACCATCGCAATATTTTTGTCTTTCATTGCTTAGTCATCATTTCGTGATTTTATGATCATTCTACAACATATAACATTCAGCCATCTTTACCCATACAATCCTTACGCTCCATTCAAACCATTTCTAAAGTTCAATAATGTTAACATTTTTTGAGTCGAACCTTTCTGCAAATTCAGCACACAAAAATTATAGTACTATGAAACTTAAACCAGGTTTCGTTTTTCCCATGCCTTCCTTTTGACATATATTCCTAGATCGTTATCATCATCATTATCAACTTGCTCTATACTACAGTGAATCTCAGATGTTCACCATCGATATTCATAGTCGCATGTTGCTAACTCTAGTATACTATTCTCTTCATCTCCAACCACTCTGATATTCTACGGCTTTACCTCTCTTCTCCTCATGTTATGGACACACTTTAATGATTTATTTATTCATTTATTTATCTATATATTTATTTAATTGTTTGTATCTATACTATGTGATGGGGGTATTTAAGAGTCAGGTTGATAAATTCGTCGTTTAAACAATGGAAAAAACATTGGAAAACAGCTCGCTTTCGTCAGTGATGCTACGTAAATCTTTCAGGGCAGAGCTGACGAACACCCCCAGGAGAGAGAGAGAGAGAGAGAGAGAGAGAGAGAGAGAGAGAGAAATTTGTCGTTTAAACAATGGAAAAGTGAAGGAAAACAGCTCGCTTTCGTCAGAGATGCTACGTAAATCTTTCATGACGGAGCTGACGAACCCCCCCAGACCTTACTTTACAGACCTTACATATTGTTCGAGTTGCCCCAGGTCCCTCAGTGTGAGGCACCTCTAATGTCTACCAGAGGGTTGCTAGTGCATCTTACGGTATATTTTGCATCTTCCAATCTTGGATGGTCTGGGATGCAGCTTAGATATTTGTCGAGCTTATTCCTAAACACATCTACGCTCACTCCTGATATATTCCTCAGATGAGCTGGCAACGCATTGAATAGACGCTGCATTATCGATGCTGGTGCGTAGTGGATTAATGTCCTGTTGTGCCTTCCCTTATTTTTCCTGGTATAGTTTTGGGCACTATTAATCTACCTCTGCTTGCTCTTTCTGATATTTTTAGCTCCATGATGTTTCCGGCTATTCCTTCTATCTGTTTCCATGCCTGAATTATCATGTAGCGTTCTCTTCTCCTTTCTAGACTATATAATTTTAAGGATTGTAGTCTTTCCCAGTAGTCAAGATCCTTAACTTCTATTCTAGCTGTAAAGGACCTTTGTACACTCTATTTGTACAATATCCTTTTGATAGTGTGGGTACCATATCATATTGCAATATTCAAGTGGACTACGAACATATGTTTTATAAAGCATAATCATGTGTTCAGTTTTTCTGTTTTGAAGTGCCGTAACAACATTCCCATTTTTGCTTTACATTTTGCCAATAGAATTGCTATTTGATCATTGCATAACACGTTTCCTATCATCATCACACCAAGGTCTTCAACTGCTTCCTTATTTGTGATTGTCTCATTATTAGGTCCCCTATATGCATATAGCTTTCCTTCTCTGTCTCCATAATTTATTGATTCAAATTTATCAGAGTTAAATACCATCCTATTTACCTCTGCCCAATCATATACTTCGTTAAGGTCTCTTTGTGGCGCGTTCCTATCTTCATCACAAGTAATTTCTCTACTTATTCTTGTGTCATCGGCGAAACTACTCACTACCGAGTCATTAAACAGACTGTCTGTCTGCCATCATAATAACAAACAGTATTGCAGCTAACACCGTACCTTGATGGCACACCGGATATTACCTTAGCTTCATCCGATTCTCATCGTTTGCAATAACTATCTGTGTTTTCTGTTACCATCTTCCTACTTTATCCACTATATTATGTTTTCTCATTTTCATCGCTAATATATTATGATCTACCTTGTCAAAAGCTTTTGCAAAGTCTAGATAAACCACATCTGTTTCATTTTCGCTTTTCATATTTTTGTATATGTTCTTACGGTGGACTAACAGTTGGGTTTGTGTACTTTTTCCAGGTATGAAATCATGTTGTATATTAAACAAATTATTTTTTATGAATGTTTCATAATATTTTTCTTTATTACCCTTTCATACACTTTCATAATATGTGATGTTAGACTCACAGCCTATAATTACTTGCCTCTAGTCTTGATCCACTTTTGAAAGTAGGGGTAATATATGCTAATTTGTGCTCATCATAAATCTTGCCTGTATCTACACTTTGTCTTGATAATATTGCAAGTGGCTTTGCGATAGAATGAACTACTTTCTTTAACAAAATAGCAGGGACACCATCAGGCCCTGCTGCAGCTCCATTTTTAATTTATTAATAGCCTGCACAATATCAGCTTCATTAATATCTATGTCTGCTAAATATTCACTATTTTCATCCCTTACTTCTATATCATTATCTTCATTATCAATTCTAGGGGTGAATTCTCTCTTATATCGTTCTGCCGATATATTGCATATTCCTTTTTTTTTCATTCGTTAATCTCCCTTCAATTCTTAGAGGGCCTATTTCTATTCTTCTTTTATTCATCTTTTTTGCATACGAGTACAATAGTTTGGGGTTTTGCTTGATATTTACTAGGGTTTTTTCTTTCAAGTCCTGTTTTTCATTTTCTTTTAATTGTATAATCTTTTGTTCTGCATTTTATTTTCTATCTTACTTTTCAGTTCGATCACTTTCCATGCATTTTTTTCTTTTGCAAGACCTTTTTTCCACTCTGATTTTCTGGAATAAGATCCTTCTGTCTCTTGGTATGCATGACTGATGTTTACTTTTCTTCTTCGGTATATATTTATCCACTATTTTCTCTAATATTTATATAATATCTCCGCGTAGTTTACCTTTATATTATCACTTACGAAAATGTTATCCCAATCTTTGTTTAATTCTTCATTTATTCTGAAAATTTTATATTTTTACTGTAGAAGTTGTATTTTCCATATCCTTCCCACTTTTTCATTTCTTGCTTATCTCTGTTTTCACTTGCTTTGGAATGGACTGTTAATTCTATGACATTATGGTCTGAAATACTCGCATTATAAACTATTATTTCTTTAACATAATTCATCTCGTTCACAAATACTAAGTCAAAAGTATTTTCCTTTCTTGTTGGCATGTGATTTATTTGTTGAATATTGTATTCTAGTAAAATATCTAATAGCTTTTCGAATTGCCTCTTATCTTCTGCACTACTATTACTCTCTTTTTTATATGTATAAATACAACTACAATCTCCTATTCGTTCTTTCCAGTCTACGAAAGGAAAGATAAAAATCTCCGGATAGGAGAATAGTCCAGTCCTTGTGATTTCTACATATATCATCCAATTTTCTATTTTTTATTGTGTCAAACTCTTTAGTATTAGGGGTCAGATTCAAATTCTATAGCTATTAGTTCACATTCTGAGTTACTATATTTCTCATATATTTTTCCTTGTTTTTTTGTCTTTCCCATATATCGCAGTTCCCTTGATTCCCATTTTTTCTATCTGATCTATAAGTTTGGAACCCTTTTATTTGATCGTCATTCCCAGTCTCTTGAGAATACCAGGTTTCCACTTATATTCATTATATCTATTTTCTTTTCAATTTGGGTTTAGTTCTTCTAAGTACTCTATTTTTCTTTTTGAGTTACTCGTAACTAAACCCTGCGCATTCATCACAATGATGGTTTGTGTGTTTTCTCCTTCATTTAATATGGGTAATAATAAGGATTTTCCCACGTCTCTTTCCTGTTCTGGTATGTTGTTCTTTTCTTCATTTCCAGAAATTCTGACATTAAAAAATCCAACTTTTCCATAATATTTGATCTTCCTTTATCATAATTATTCATTTTGTGTCTGAATCTGCAATTTTCTCCGTATCTTCAATATCCTCTTGCATCGTATATACAGTATTTATCTCTTGAGCTGTATCTTGGGCTGTTTCTTGAAGCTGATGCTTGGAAATTCTTTGCTGACACTCCATATCGCAGTGATGGCTTGATTTTTTCCTTCACCTGATATTCTTTGTTCCTCTCTTTATTTGTTTCTTTCTTATTTTGGATTTTATTATTTGATTGACTATTTAATTGATTTTGATTCATGGCTACAGGGTGCATATATTTACATTTTTTGTCGAACTTACATCCTTTTCCTTCTTTTAGGTTTTTGCATATTTTTGGATGTAGATATCTGCAATCATCCCCATAGCCGTCTAGGTATGCACATCTACCATAGATTTCATAGTTGTGACATACCTTGGGATGTAGGTAGTAACATCTTTCTCCGAATCTGCAATTCCCTCTTTTCAAAAGGGTGCAGACTTTGTCTTTCTTGTCTTTTTATTTTTTTTCCTCATTCCCCAATCAGTGTGCAGTTCTGGGTAGAGCCTCTTCGGGAATTTATTTGTGTTGTCATGTCGTAATTTATTTCTTCGTATGTATGCTGCTTGAGTGCCTCATATGTAGTATCAATGAGTATCTCTGCATCATTCTTTTATCTTGTTCTTTGGTTTTCCTTATTTTTTTCTGTCATTTCAGTTTTGTTTACTTCTCTTCCATTTTCCTCTTCTTCTTCTTCCTCTTCCTCTTCTTCTTCATCCTCAACTATTTGTACATTAAGTCTTGATTTAATAACATTGTCTATCCATGATAGACATGTTGAGCAAAATATCCTGGTATCCTTACTCATATCTTGCATTACTTCAGCACATTGAGGATGCATTGAAATGTTGCATGCAGAACATTTTCTGATCAGGTTTTGTGGATTAACTATGCTATACCACACCTTACACAGATTGCATGCTTTTGGCATTCTTTTTCCTATTGCATCAATTAGGATATTCACAATTTTCACCTTATTCATTTTCTTTGTCGGAATATGTGATTGATGTAAATTTTCTTTATGAATCTCTTGACCACTTGGATTTTATTTGGAACTTCTTCAATTATTTTCAAGATGTTTTCTGTTGATTTGTTCCAGTTTGAAGGATCATATCCTTCTAATATGTCTATGAATGCTTTTGTATCTTTTTGGTTAGGGCTGTTGTTGATCTCATAAATGAGAAATACCAGCTCCCTTCCTGCTACCTCATCGTATTGCGAATCTGCTAGACATGCTAAATTTCGCCATTTCTTACCACAGTTGGAACTTACTGCCATCTTGATCTGATTTACAGTAGGGTTTCACTTGATAAACTAACTTAGTAGATGCTTTATCCTACTATTTTTCACACTAATCTTATCACCGACAGTTCACGAACACTTCTAGATATTTTTAGATTTCCAGATGTACATTAAACGCGTGATATCTGTTGATTAATCAGACTGTGCGCAGGAACGTCTCACAAAGCAAAAAAAAAAAAACAGAGAGAGAGAGAGAGAGACACAGAGAGAGAGAGACGAGAGAGAAATTTGTCGTTTAAACAAGGGAAAAGAGTTGGAAAACAGCTCTCTTTCGTCAGATATACTGCGTAAATATTTCACGGCAGAGCTGTCGAACCTCCCAGGAGAGAGAGAGAGAGAGAGAGACAGACAGACAGACAGAGAGAGACTTTAGTAAGAGGAGAATCTTAATTAACCTCGCAACAACACTTGCACATCTACGGTTCAGTTATTAGATGCAATTGAGTGACTAGGCTAATGGTGACTAGTGACTCTTACATTTGAATGAAAAATCTTCAACGTACCTTGCATAAAAAGTGTCATTTTATAAAGGGTTACTGACTCGAAGATAAGCGACTTAAGCTTGCTGCTTTTGTAAGTAATCTTCGGAAAAGCGAAGGTTGCATGTAATTGTAGTCTCGTTCCAAGATGGCGGTGTCCAACGAACAACTTAAATCTGAAAGAGGGAGAATAACGTTTTGTGTATATTGTATTTCAGCGTAGACATACAAATACATAGTATACAATTACGAATTATATTTCCGTAAGAGAGAGTATCTACATATTGTTAAAACAATCTGAATGTGGGCATCTTTTAATCCACGTGTACAGCAACATTTGGTATAAGCTAGCAGTTCTCTTAGATAAATCAAGCAAAGGAGGAGGCATACGCAGACACGCGTGAACACATATAACATATGCAAATACACACACGACTTGGAAAGGCTTAAACGTACGTCTAATCGACATCTCTGATTCATAGTCACGCATCCGATGTCTTGTGCAGAGATTTCGACGTTGAATATGTTAGGTTTGGTGAAGGTGAAAAGGAAATATCTTTGCTTCATCTCCCTTCATTGAACTTATCTATGTTAGGAATGTGTGAGACTCTGTGTGTGTGTGTGTGTGTGTGTGTGTGTGGAAGAGTTTAAAAGAAAGTTATACAGAATCATTAGGACACAGTGAATGCACACTAGAACGATGTCTCCTCGGATGGACTAACAAGTCTTTGAGACATCCTAATCCTTGTAACTCCTTGTAACTCTCTCTCTCTCTCTAGACATAAATTAGGACACTGTGAATGCACAGTAAAACCTGCTCCTAGAGAGATAAGTGAGCGCACGATGTCTCCTCTAAGGATGGACTACCAAGTCTTTGAGACATCCTAATCATTGTAACTCCTTGTAGTCGAATCCGGAAGCAAAGAAGAAGTGCTGAATTCCAGAGCCACCAGGATGACGAAAACAAACTTCGTGTGTATCAGAAAACTGGATAAAAAACAAGAAGGTACAACTGCTCTCTCCTCAGGAGTCAGCCATATTCCCAGATCAACGTTTGGTGGTGTTTATCTTATCTGCCAATCCACCAATTCTCTTCCCTCTCACGCTTTCCCTCATTCTCATTACGCTTTACCTCTCTGTAAGTCTACTTCGACAGTTAAAGAGTAGTGTCAAAGCCGAGTAAGATAAGAATCATTAAAATTCTGCGGAGAGCCAGTTGAGGCGGTACTCTGACAAGTGTTCTCGATTCTGGCAGGTGTAGGTCGAGGTTTCTCAGGTGTAGCTACATTCACGAAGCAAGTGTACGAGTCTACACTTTAGAAAGAAATTATGCATAAAAAAAAATCGATGATGAAAACAAGCTGAGTATAATAACACGAGGAGAAGAACTAACGCTGCTCAAATATATTTTGTACGATCTCTTTCATTTTTAGACATGATAGACGCATATATACGTACGAACGGACACACTTTTGGGTACATTTAGATTACTGGGCTGCTAGCGGACTAATATTCGGAGGTGTAAGATGAGATGTGCAATATTACTGACCAACTATCGTACCCATACACACAAACATTTATTTTCTATGCCTTGAAATATCAGGCCACGGTATCTTAAGAATATATTGTATACCCAGAGGGTGAGTTTATGATATATATATATAATATATATATATATATATATATATATATATATATATATATATATATATATATATATATATATATATATATATTGTGACAAAGTGCCAAGTATCTGGTTACTACACTTACTATTCATTAATTGTTACCTCACAACAGCCAGACACCTGAACCCTCATCACAGGTACTAAACGACTGAATACTCTAAAGGCAACAGTGGTCCCTTAAACAACTTACCAGTATTGCAGAAAATCAGACTAAGTTCATCAAAACAGGTGTGGGGTAATCTTGTAAGTAATCAAATTAAATGTCTAAGTATTTCCCTGATTTCAATAGTTTAAGTAATTCCCTGGTTTTAAGTCACTTCAAGTAAATTGAAGGAAAGCAAATCAATTACCACTCTATATTTTTACCTAACATCAATATAATCATAATTAAATACTGATGTAAAATAAAGAAAACACTTATAAAAATTTTAAATACAAAAATTTATTATTAAACTCAAAATTTATAAGTGAAATTCACAATATCAGGGAAAATTACTGTTACTTGAAAACAAAGCAAAGTTTAATTATTCTTGAGTCAATTAAGTAGAATTAAATAAAAATTAATTTATCACAAAATTCAAGAAAATTAATTCAATCAAAATTCAAAAGTGTTAGGCAATAATTGAAAATTTGAAATTAATTCACAAGTGCTAAACAACAACAAAACTTGAAAAGAATTCTAAGTGCAAATTAATTCACAAGTGTTTAATTCAATTAAATGTGCAACAATTAAGTAATGAAAATAACTAAGTTAATTAAATTGTGAATGCAAATGCAAACACAGAAAAATGTGGAAAATACCAAAATTGCAAAAAGTATTAATCACACAGAAAATAAAACAAAAAGACACACTTCAATAAGAAAATGGACAAATGCAACAAAAATAAACACTTCAATAAGAACATGGATAAATGCACTTCAAATGAAACAAACACAAAACACAAAAATTTGCAATGTGTAAAAATGTAAATCTTTTCACTCAAACCATTGTAACCATTAGTTATTAGTTCTCTAAACCATCATAACCAATAGTTATTAGTTTTTACCAAACCATCATAACCATTAGATATCAGTCATTAGTTGCAACTAATAAAAATATAACACACTTTACCTTGGTATACCTTGGTATAGGCGCCGTTACACACAATGTTTGTTCAGATTCCACAAAAACACTAAATAATACTAAATAAACTCTAAGAAATATCAAATCTGAAATCTAAAAGTTACGAGTGACCATTTTACTTTATGTTAATATCAATTATGGCGAGGCAAAGAGAGAGAGAGAGAGAGAGAGACAGAGAGAGAGACAGAAGGAGATGTCTGAATGGAACGCGGTTTTAAGATGCAATGAAATTCTCTTCCTTACAGAAGCTGGGCAGTGGAGATGACACAAAACGTTTTGGGCAATAATTCTTTCTAGAAGCTTCCATTATGATGCAACTTTACAAAAAAACTGTGAAATCTGCACGTGGCATTCAGCAACGAAATACACGTACAAAACAAGTATACATTCGTGTACGTACCAGCTCAACAAAGACACATACCCGATCAAGACAGAAATCGAGCAAAAGTTCCTATCATACGTGAAGACAGAATTCCCAAAACACAACGAAGACCTCGAGGTCTCTAATCAAACGTGTTGACAGATTAGGAAAGCAAAGCAGAAATTTCGGGGTCTCTTATCGCAAGGCGTTGACATAATAGGGAAACAACTCTAGCTTCGAATGGACAAAGAAAATCTCTCTCTTTCTACATTCTACGTTATATATTCTTTTACATTATGTTATGCAAAATCTGAACACACATTTTAAGACATCCTAATTCTAAGCTAGCTAGGGATCTGAAAAAATGTTGCCAAACTCTACATAACATTTTATACAGTCTAAGAGGGGATATATGCATTTTGAAATAGCAATATATAATATATATATATATATATATATATATATATATATATATATGATATATATATATATATATGTATAATATATATATATATATATATATATATATAATGTAGCACGAAGGAACACGTGCTTAGGAATATCTTCAAATCCAAGGTAGAAAGGTGAGTGAAAAATTGGGGACTTGGGACAAGAACTTTTGTAGTACTATATTCTACATTTTCAGTTGGATTTAAGGATATATATATATATATATATATATATATATATATATATATATATATATATATATATATATACGTATATACGATATATATATATATATATACACAGGGAGCAGGAGCAGGAAGAAACATGGCGAAGTATTTTACACTTTATTCCGACGCGTTTCGCATTCAGCAGAAATAATGACTAATATAAATTAAATTGATTTGAAAATAATCTAAAAATTATTTAGAAACTAGTTAAAATGAAAACCGAAACTTCACACATAGATAAAAATACACTAACAATTGATAAAACAACACGAGAAGTTAAAAGCACATACGTTAGTTAAAAGTTCAGAAAGAAAGTTAAAACAAAAAACTAAATAAATAAATTAGTAAAATACAAAGTTAAAAAATGTTTGAGGAGCACTGGGGGTCGACCTACCATGGTAAGAGATAAATAAAAACTAAAAGAATGTACACAGAAACATAGGCTTAAGAAAGGTACAAGGGGGTGGAGGTGGTCTGGTTGTTCAACTGCGGAACAAGTTGTTTAATAAAAAGGCTCTCCAGGATCAACAGTTCATTTAGGCTGGAGGTTTGACCAACAATAATAAAATCCTCATATTCAATATCAACTTTACATTTTTTGCTATGTTCACGTATACTGGACTGTTCGGGATTTGATATTGAACATCCAGTACGAAAACTAACTCCCTTGTGGCAGTCTATGCGAACCCTCATCATCCTCTGAGAAGAACCCACGTAAGTTCCCAGACTACATCTGGGACAAGAATATTCGTACACTATACCAGAGGACATGAGGGGGCATAAACGATCTTTAAATTTAAACATGGATCCAATTGTTAGTGGATTGACAGGAATGAGTTTTACCTTTAATGCGCCAAAGTATTTTTGTACGATTTTTGTAAATTCCTGCTCCTGCTTCCTGTGCATTTTATCACTTTGGCTGACTCGCCTGCTTTCTCCGTTCACACACACACACACACACACACACACACACACACACACACACACACACACACACACACACATATATATATATATATATATATATATATATATATATATACTATATATATAAACTGAACAACAGCCCGCTCAAAGAGTGCAAAAATAGTTCAGCTGGAGGGAGTATATAATGATTACTAGCTATCAAAAAAAGTTGGCGAGCCTCAGATAAACAAAGTATGGCTACAGATAAACCCTCAATGGAGCGATGATAAAAAAAAAAACTGCTAAAAAATATAAGCAACATGATAACAAAGACTTTATTGGAATTTTGAGAAAGGCTAATTTTACCATACCGAAGAGATATACATAACTTGCCTCCATTGGCTGAAAGCGCTAATCTTACTGAATTTTGTTTAGCTCTATTTGTTATCACGTTTTTATATATATGCATTATAATGAGACTAAAGCGTCTCAGTGGCGTGGTTGGTATGGTGTTTGCTTCCCACCTCGGTGTTCGCGGGTTCGATTCTCGGCCATTCCATTGAGGAGTGAGAGATGTGTATTTCAGGTAATAGTTCGCTCTCGACGTGGTTCGGAAGTCACATAAAGCCGTTGGTCCCGTTGCTGAATAACCACTGGTGCCATGCAACGTAAAAACACCATACAAAAAAAAAAAAAAATTAATTATAATAATAAAATAAAATGAGCCTATGGACGAGAAGGAGTACAACTGTAAATTATTACTCAGACTATTGAACATGAAGGGAGTATACCTGCACAGTTTTGCAATAAGACTGGGGGAATTAAATGTAGTGTTTTGCAGTAAGAATGAAGGAAATACCTGCATTGTTCTGCAGTAAGAATGAGGGAAGTTAATGTAGTGTTTTGCAGTAGGAATGAGACAAGTAACTGTAGTGTTTTGCAGTAAGATTGAGGGAAGTAATTGTAATGATTTGCAGTAGGAATAAGAGAAGTTACTGTAGTGTTTTGCAGTAGGAATGAGGTAAGTAACTGTGGTGTTTTGCAGTAAGAATCAGGGCAGTAACTGTAGTGTCTTGCAATAAGATTAAGAGAAGTAACTATAGTGTTTTGCAGTAAGAATGAGAGGAGTAACTGTAGTGTTTTGCAGTAAGAATGAGGGAAGTAACTATAGTATTCTGCAGTAAGAATGAGAGCAGAAACTGTAGCGTTTTGCAGTAATAATGATTCGAAGTAACTGTAGTGTTTTGCAGAAGGAATAAGAAAAGTAACTGTAGTGTTTTGCAGTAAGAATGAGAGCAGAAACTGTAGTGTTTTGCAGTAGGAATGGGGGACACAACTTTAGTGTTTTGCAGTAATAATGAGAGCAGAAACTGTAGAGTTTAGGAGTAGGAATGAGGAAAGTAACTGTATTGTTTAGGAGTAGGAATAAGAGAAGTGGCTGTAATAATTTTGCAGTAAGAATGAGTGAAGTTAATGGAGTCACCCTATGCTCCTTATAGAAAACGAGTCTTTACTCTTTCTCATAGAAAACGCATTTTTATCCGAAAACGAGACTATACCACGACAAATATAATTTCGAACTTGCCCATTTTGATATTGACTAAAGCCGACAGATTTCTTAAGTTAAAACTTTAAATAGTAATTTATTTATAAATATTAATAAATATGGTTAAATATTTGTCCTTAGTCTCTTGGATATTTATATGGATAACTGACTTAAATTCTCAGTATGGAGTTGAACCATAGTTAAAAAGGCAGCTTTAACCACTTTGCCGTCATATTTGACAACAATAAAGTGGTGGACAAGCTGGTTTCGTGCCGTGATCATAACTATTACAAACATTAAGATACTTCAACATAAAAAATACACGACCGTGACGCATACTTAGATGTAGAAATGTAATACAACTGGTACAGAAATATTAAACAACTGACTTCAAATTCCCTGACTATCACGAAACATTAGTCTCATAAAATTTTGAAACTGCAAAATACAAATTACTAGATTACAATTCTAGCTTTAATTGTTGACTTTAATTTAATGCAATTTTATTTTTTTTAGGCACTTAACTATAGTTACTGACTTTCTCTAGTTCCAGAATTAGCGAGATACTTTAGTTGCATTTTATTGGAAATACACAATTTTAGCTGAATTAAGAGATATTTCAAACTGAAATATAGATACCAGTTATAAAAAAGAACCTTTGACTATGTGCACAACTACATATTTTTTTTTTTTCATATTTTGCGCTCTAAATATTTTTCTAATCAGGCGGTATTAAATTTTGCGATTTTTTAACTAAAAATTCCCCCTTTTTCGACAGCCTCTATCTACAATATTTATTGGTAAAGTATGAATATTTGTTTACATTTTATTATTTATTTATCTATTTATTTATTTATTTATTTATTTATTTATTTATTTATTTATCATCTAAATAAATAAAAGAGAGAGAAAAATATTCGTTTGCATTCTTCTCAAGGGCCTAATTACCTGAAAGTCAAGCTTCCAAAGAAAGTTGGTTTCAACCGCCCACCGCAAACCCCACACTGCTGCAGTAACTGATCACGCTACAGATCCAGTGATTTGTCAACGTCCTAGCTGAGGGAGACGCGAACCCGTGGTATCTGAGTGGCATGCCACGACACGACACCACTATACCAAACTGTAAAAGGAGGAAAACTTTGCAAGATACACTATGCAATAACTGTCAGGAGAGGGTGGAAGGTAAGATGGAAGGGAGATAATATGAATGGAGGTACAGTAAAAGGAATGAATGTGGTTTGCAGCTGGGGGCCATATAGGGATGCCGTAAAGGACCTTATTCCTACAGTGTGCCACGTGAGGCGCGCTGATGGCACTTTGGCCCCTCTCAAACCTCTAGGAACAAACTTTATAAGCAAATAAATTCTAATTTCTAAGATAAATTAAAATACTCCCAAACCAAAAAATTTTGCATGGCAACAAACAAAATATTCCTTAGCAAAAAAAAAATAAAATCTAAAAGACGTCCTAAGCAAAAGAACTTGGTAGAAATATTACAAAGCAATAAACTCTCTAAGAAAAAACCTCATACTAAAACAACACTTTCAAAGTAATAAAAAACTTAACCAAACTAACTCAGTGTTTCTGGACGAAAATAAATGTAAATATTTAAGATTTATGTCTTAATTAAACCTCCATTATATAGCTTTTACTTCTATGAATATCTGCTTCTATCCGTTTACTTCCCACCTCCATTCCCCCACCAGAGGAAACCAGACACCCGTACAGCCAAGCCAGTCTGCTTCATTCCACTTGAAATGTGGGGAGGCAGTGAAGGTAACAGATACATTTAAGGGAAAGTATTTATACAATAAATCTTAATCATTTATAAATCTATTTTAAATAACTTTACCTCTCCATTTTATGACTGATTCACACTTCAACACGAAGGTGGGCAATTAGTGTTTCCTTAGTACTAATGAAACCAATCCCCCAGATATTACTGCTGCCTTGAGAAGATTATCACTCATGTACGAGAACCACCTCATAAAGATGCCCGTGGTCTCTTTGGAGGATGCCCCCTTCATCAGCAGAAGGGAGGGTATATAGGGTACTGTGCTCATTACCCAACATCGCTAACGATGCATCCCCAAGGTTCTAAGCGTAGCTTTGATGAGCGAATTCAATTTCGCTTGAGAAAACACCGCCATTGTTGAACTAGAATGATTAATTAACGAAACGAAGACCGTTTTAGCGAGAGAGAGAGAGAGAGAGAGAGAGAGAGAGAGAGAGAGAGATCACGAAACTCCATCGAGTTGTTCAGATATTTAGACGCATAACTCCCCCTTCGTTTGAGAGATTGCCACTTCGCGCGTTGTAAGTTTTGTTACACAAGGAATATTCATATGCATAAAATAATCAATATTATTCTCTTTGAGTATCGTTCCAGATAACGTGAGTTTATTGGGGACAGATCTGAGATAAGAATGAGTGATAAAACATAATGAATAACTAGAGCCACATTGCTAGACTCATCCAGGATCTTCAATTCACGTTACTCGCTGTTATTCATCTTCTCTTCATATTATTCAGTTTCCTTTCGCTTTCATACGTTTTGTGACGTGTTAAATGTGGCATATTGCTTACTAATTCTCCGCCCCATTATAGGATACAGTCAGAAGCCCTCTGAAGCCATTCTTTTTTAGCTCTTGCATCATATAAGCCCTGCTATAGGTCTAGTACCACCTCATGTCTATCGGTTACAGGGTTGCCGCGAAGTCCCCGCACATCACCGAGAAACTAACTCCGCACCGGGTGGTGTAGAGTTGCCAAGCAATGTTATTTGCTACACTAGATAAAATAGTCACCCTGTTTATATTAACCTAATCTTTACCAGTATATGAGTTGGGTTTACTAATTATTCCTTTTTAGAGTTAGATTTTCCCCTTTCCGGAATTCAGGTGCTTCATATCTTTTGAAACAAAGTAACTGTATTAATGATAGTAAAATTTAGAATCGAACGAGATACGCGGACAGTGTTCAGTCTTGAAGCTGATTTATTACATTCCATATATATGTATATATATATTATATATATATATATATATATATATATATATATATATCACAGTTAGCACTAGTATTTATATACATATGATAACTTTTTCAGGTATGAATGAAACAACACTAGAAAAATTCATAAATATATTCCCAACACTCTAAGAATTATCAAGAGAGGTATGCACAAGAATCCTACGCTGTATAAATGTAAGAAAAATATATTATTCCTTTACTCATTGAAAAATAAATATCTGCTAATTACTATATACATAATATGAAAATAATCACAATTCATAAATAAACTAATCAATTACTCAGAATAGTTAAACATTAGATCTGTTCATAAATATATATATAAAGTTATCGAAAATATGGTGAAAACATATTTTATTACAGATTCTTTGGTAATGCACAAAATATTTCTTATGAATTATAGACTAGAGTATAAATGTTGCATCGGTTATTTGAATCACTCATTCATCCAAAGTATGTTTCCTACGGAAGTGATGTCACATTCTATTATTCCGGAAATTCAGAGTCAATGCCTTGCAAACTAATCAGTAAATCTGGACTTAAGTCGTAATTGCCTTGAGCTTTTACCATTTCTGAGAGGGTAATTAATGAAGCTGACGTAGTGTTAGAGAGTTTGTTGCGATGTTTCGTCTTTATCAGATTCAGTTTTGAAAAAATGCGCTCAGCGTCTGCATTGGATGTTGGCAGTGACAGAATGTTAAGGCAAACTCAGATAACGTTCTGAAGCTTGAACCACTCGGCTTAGCCGTGAAAGCGTAAAGTTCTTTAAAGAATTTTTCTATATTATCACTGTTCCTTAAACTATCAGGGATTTGTACTGCGGGGAGACGCCTCCACTCATCATCCAGTAATTGAATGTCACCAGAATAGACTCTCGGAAAGGATTCTACCAAATCTGCCAAAGTCGGGATATTTACACGTGTGTACTCACTTAGTAATGATCTACATCAGAAATAGCCAATTTTTCCACAGCTTCATCTTTTCCTAATGGAAACCTTTTCTTAATCTCTACACAAGCTACAATGAGAAATTCCCTGCAACGATTTCGAACATCATCTAGCATAGTTTCGTCTGTATATCGATCTCTTTGTACAAGAACATGAAAATATGACCCTAGGTATATATTTCTAAGAGGGATGAAATGTCTCTTGTCAGCTGGATCAATGGCAGATATATCATGAACAGAATTGAAATATACTGGCCCCCTGTCCATGTAACTTTTCAATAGCTCTGAATATAACAACACACTCTGAGTATGTAAGATATGGACTGTAGAATGTGCACTTTGGAACATCAAATTGAATGCGGTGAATTTGGGGTGGACATATTTAAGAAATAAAATAAAGTAACATTGAAGGGTCACGCAATGTTTCTAAGATATCACTAGCCATAACTAATCTTTCTTGGAGGTGTTTTTCAGTAAAAAACAAAGTCAATGCATCCCATTGTTCCAGGACGCGTTCTACAGCCAACTGGAAAGATAACCACCTAGTCTGTGAAATATGCAGTAATTTGTGAGGTTTTATATCACAAAATGCTTGAAATTCTTTGAATTCATGAAGCCTTTTAGAACTATGTGAAAAAAATGTATATACGTTTCGGACTAAGTCCTCACATTTGCGAGGGAGTTTCTTAGCTGCTTGAGAAGCACATATGTGAGATGAATGGCAGATACATTTCAGTATTGTAATACCTGGAAATTCTTCTTTCAATCTACTGGCTACCGAATTATGCTGCCCCATTAAATTGTTAGCACCATCTGCAGCAAAACCTATCAAGTTTTCCAAGGGAATATAATTTTCAGTAAGATAGTTCTTAAGAATATCAAACAGATTTTTTCCAGTGCTGCCCCCATCATTACTGTCTGCGTCATATATATTGACTAGGTCTAAAAGTCTACTCTCTGTAATTGACAAATACTTATTAAGATACCTAGCAAGAATAGCACAACATTTAGAGTTAGTAATATCAGTCGTTTCATCAACTATTAAGGAGAATTTGGTCACCTGCAGAATAGCAATCAAATCTGAATGTGCAAATTTTGCCACGTCTTTGACTATTTTAGTTACTTTGGTTCGTTTTAATCTTAGTGACTGAATGATTTTCGAGTCTGGAGCTATATCTTTCATGAGGTCTACCAAATAGTTAACAGTCAAAAACGATATGTTCCGCTCAGCACAAAATAGACCTATCTTTACTTCAGCTTTTGTTACACTTATTTGGAAGCTCTCTCTCTCATCAGCTGGTTCCTCCTGGTGAAGAGACATATTAATGATGTGACGGTGACTATCTTTGTGCCTTTTCAGGGAAGAAATCTCTGCAGAGAATGAGCGGTCGCATATCAAGCACTTAGCTTTACATGGATCATCCCTGCAATTACTCAGCCACTCCTTAAATGCATCCTCATGCATCCAAGCATCACGAAACTTTCTTTTCTTAGCCATCGAGGAATACTGAAAGATCATAAGAGAAAACCCCAATTCAGACGTTGTATTTTTGTGTACACAACAACATTTCTCGTATATATATATATATATATATATATATATATATATAATTATTGTTGTATAGTTATGTTATATATTGTATAGTTATGATTGTTATATATGACTTGATGCGTAAATTAGGCTACAAAGTGAACGCGATCGGGGGGGGGGGGGGGGGGGGAGTAAAATTTATTCATGAAGTTTTCAACAAAAAGTGGGAAGTTACATCAAACTGCACTGAAATATATTTCTTTACTAAAAACGGTTGTTTTTCACTCAGTCCTTTGCGTTCCCCTACAGAGTAAGTCGACAAGCTCCATAAATCCTTCGATATTCATAGGTAGTTTGTTCCTTCTTTTCTATTTTGAACTACATTTGTCATTTTACGTAATATGCAGTATATTAAATCAAAACGTTTGCTGAAGTAATAATGATAATAAATAACCCAATATATAACATAGGTCTAGGCTTAAAATCAATGTCATAAGCATTATAAACTGACAAAAATGATATTAAACATGTAGGTCTATGCCACCTTTTATGATTCTGATAGTTTGAAATAGGATATTTCACTTAGAGAATGGACAGCATATTATTATGCATGATTTATGGTTTATATGGCAATTCTAGGCCTAACGAATGTCTTATTCATGGCTATGAGTTTCAAAAGATTGGAAAAGAGCGCATCATAACTGGTCTTTTTTATCAATAAACTACATTAATAAAGAGAAAATACACGATTATAATATACTACTTCCTAATATACTGATAGCGAAACGTATTCGGTTATAATCAGTTCAATCACTTCAACTAATGTAATTACCTGACAGATTTGCAGTACTTTTCTCAAAAAAAAAAAAAAAAATCATTAAATATGACTAGGTTTACAATAATGTAAGTTAGTCTTTACCCTAAGATTAATTCACAAATTAACCAAATTTTACTAACCTATATATATAATTACCAGAGCAAATTGAAGATTGCTGGACGTAAAGAATGATTGTATTGTAGGACAGCACGTTTGTGTTACGTCATCTGCTGTTGTCTCATTCGGTTCTTAATTGACAATCGTAAATGATATTGGCGCGTAAACACTCAAGACTAGTGAAAATGGTTCGTTTTTTCAAAAATATTAGTATTTTTAAAAATATTAAATATGTGTAATATGGTTAATGAAACAGTTATAATTTTAATTAGTTTTTATTAATGGAAAAAAGTTTTAAAAGCATATATATTATATGCGGACCTACAGCTCCGCATACGTGAGGAGTGCAGACCTCAGCTCTGCATTCTATGACTCCCACTCGAATCTTCTCCGCACTTTTGGTCGTTTCTCCGCGCTTTGGCAACACTGATCGGTTAGAACATAGCAAGTCAGCTAGTCACTCTAGTAGGCTCTTTCACGAACTGGGTCGTTCTGGTTTGGCTATTGTTGAAATCTAAATCTACTTTGTAGTAAATATCTTCACGTAGATCTCACAATATGAAACTGGATTATTCCTTGTCATATAATCCTTTCCTGCTAACAAGTATATAAAGGTTCCCTCAATAATTGCGTTGAAAGAGCGAACAGATATTGTGATTTATCAATAATTTGGGCAGATCCCCTCGTGGCCACAATATATCTTCTTGCCTTTTCCCTAACAATTGTTTTGATAAGGTGATATAACCGTGTCGTATAACCATAGACTCCTTGCAGTCTGGTACTGTATACCTGCTTACAGAACGTACGTTAGAGATTTGATAATCATCACCCTCCCTAAATTTAGAGAGTATCACACCTACTTCATCTCTGCCCATCCTAAGAAGATGGTTCCTTGTTAAGACGCTGACATTAACATAGGTCCTTAATTCCAGTAACTTACAACGTTACATCATTCCAGTTACGATTTATAGCCTCAAGGAACAAAGACAGGTGAGATTTCGCTCATGTAAATCAATGTATTTTCGTATCTTTTATTCTTTTGACGCAGACTATATCCATGATTGTCTCATGAGCGGTACAACCATATATTAATAAAAGTATAAAATTCCATCCTCAGCAGATTCAGGGCCAGTTTAACAACTTGACAACGGGTGCTAAGTTGAACTTGAAATATTCAGGCTTCAATAGCCACGAATCAGTAAGATGGGAGGGAAACTATGTATGGGTGTTCATCTACTTACCGAATTAACACAATTCCGAGGTGGGAACAATCACCTACTTACCCACACGATGAAATGACATGTTCGATGACGACACTCGTACTTAATCATCTAATTGTATGAAGTCTCAACTTCATTCTAGGTTTGTTTGCACATCTACATCGATAGACACTTTGGCGATATTTGCATTTCACAAGAAAGAAAGTAAGTAACGGTCTGTCCTACTCAGGCGTAACCCCAATACTATAACTGTTTCTCTCTTCTCTTCTCTGCAGAGTAGAATGAGAGAGAGAGAGAGAGAGAGAGAGAGAGAGAGACGAGAGAGAGAGAGAGAGAGAGAGAGAGAGACTAATTTGTGTAGATCATTGTTTTCTTTTTCTCCATCTATGAAATACGAAATTTATCAGCATTTTTTTTGAAAGGTGTTCATCCCAATCTTTCAATGTTCCGACTGTGTTTATTTGATCATTGCTGTAACCATTTACTAATTAATTACGGGGGTTTTGTAATTCACGGAACATTTCTTCATATTAGCAAGATATAAATTTCGAAAATATTGTAATTTATCATTTTAATTTGCATTATTCATACTCTCCTGTCAACGAGTATTCGAAAATGGGTGAAATACTGACCTAGCATACGTTGTTCTTGAAGTTGATTCAAGTTATATGTCTCTCTTCACATAAACTTGAGAGAATTTTGCATTCTTATATCTATATTAAGAAAAAAAATGAAGAAACACTGTTGTAATATTTCTGAGTACTAGTGAAAGTCAAGGAAGGCATGTATGGTTTAGATATTGCTGATTAAGGTTTACAAGCTTTGCTCTCTCTCTCTCTCTCTCGGAGTAGCTCAGTTCACTCCCAGCTCCAGCCAACGCTGAATCAGAGGAATTGATTTCTGGCGATTAGAAACTCATTCCTCGATATAATGTGGTACGGATCCAACAATAAGCTGTAGGTCCCGTTGCTAGGTAACCAATTGGTTCCTAGCCACGTGACAATTATCTAATCCTTCGGGCCAGCCCTAGGAGAGCTGTTAATCAGCTCAGTGGGCTGGTTAAACTGAGAGATAGACTTAACTCAGAGTGGCTCAGAGATCTGAAAGCACAATAAGCTGTAAGTCCCGTTGGTAGGTAACCAATTGGTTCCTAGCCACTTTAAAAAATATCTAATCCTTCTGGCCAGCCCTAGGAGAGCTGTTAACCAGCTCAGTGGGCTGGTTAAACTGAGATATACTTAACTTAACTCAAGAGTGGCTCAGAGCTCTGAAAGAAATTAACTGACACGCAAACTGTATAGGCTTCTAAACGGTAACCTCTTCAGGAACTTATTATTTCCTTACCCTTTTCCAAACTGATTGATTGATCTGTGAAATTTACGCTGCCAAGCCAAGCACTGTGGGGCACTTTCTGGCATTCAGAGCTTAGGGCAGTGACCAGAGGGAGTTAGAGATGTTAGACAGCAAGACTATAGAACCGAAGCAGGAATGATGGTCAGGTAAAAGGATAACATGTAGGTGCAGCTAGGGTCCCAAGGATGCCACAAGCACCATTTTGTAATGCCTACAATACACCACGTGAGGTGCACTGACGGCACTACTCCCTCACGGGGTTCTATAGTTGAAAATGCAAATTAGAAATTAAAAAATGAGGTTAAATAAGAGTATGATTTATTTTCTTTTATGCTGGCTTAATAAATGTACTGTTGACAATGTACAATATTCAAATAATTCACTTAAGTAGGATGGAATCACTCTTGTGATGAAGGAGGCTCATTACTCGCCTATTCATGAGGCCAATATAATTAATAATAACAGAATCTAAAGACTAACCATCAAAATAATAGATCTTCAGAAAATAATATATAGTATACCATCAGTGACGCTACATCAATGGTGTTCTCAATTAACTGAGATTTGTAGAAGCATGGTATACAATCTCTTATATTGGGGGAAAAAGTAAAAAAAGTGAAACAAGGAAAAAGTATTCTCATAAACTCAAAAAATAAATAAGTAAAGCACTGACAATGTTTATCTCTAACTTACGACAATATCTCTTATTAAAATTGGAAAAAGTTAAGTAAATAAAAAAGTTGAACAAGGAGTACTAATTATAAACTCCTCAAAAAAATGAATAAGTAAGCAACTTGACAATGTTTATCTAAATACTACATATCTCTATATTGGAAAAAGTAAGTAGTTGACAGGAGTACTAATTATAACCTCAAAAAATGAATAAGTAAAGCAACTTGACAATGTTTATCTCTAAATACTACATATCTCTTATATTGGAAAAAGTAAGTAGTTGACAGGAGTACTAATTATAACCTCAAAAAATGAATAAGTAAAGCAACTTGACAATGTTTATCTCTAAATACTACATATCTCTTATATTGGAAAAAGTAAGTAGTTGACAGGAGTACTAATTATAACCTCAAAAAATGAATAAGTAAAGCAACTTGACAATGTACTTCTTATAAACCCCAAAAAATAAATAAAGTAAAGCACTACAATTGTATCTCTAATATCTCTAAATACACATATCTCTATATTGGAGTAAGTAGTTGACAGGAGTACTAATCTTATAACCTCAAAAAATAAATAAGTAAAGCAACTTGACAATGTTTATCTCTAAATACTACATAACAAAATAAAGAAAAAGCCTCTGATGCAAATAAAATACCAATAGGATTTAGCATTCCTCTGGAATTCTGGATTTCTGGATTTCAAAACAATAACGGAGACCAAGGGGTCTCGAACGGAAGGTGGTCCAACGCTCCAAATTGGTAGGGGGGTAAAAAGTGGATAAAGGGATCGCATGGACATCTTTCTTTCTTCAGCTCGTAATTCTCGAAGCCTGCTCGATTGCTATATCTCTGACCGCTCTCTGCATCGCCAGTATCTGTATCTCGGTTTTGCCTGATGAGAATAGGATAGAAGAGGTATCAGAAATGTAAAATGGCAGGAATAGAAACGTTAATGTTATATTTATTACAAATACTGCAAATAATATTAATAAACTAATCAGTCAATGAGTTATGCACTCACACGTCTCTGTTTCGTTATGCAATATTATCCCAAACATTGGTTAGAATTTGGGAAGTCTGAGTCTAATTTATGCCTTTTTTTTAAACGATACAGTAACATCACAAAATTCGATAAGGATTGCTATATAAAATGTTAAGTAAAATGACGGCTTTTAATAACTGTTTATATTATGAATTCTGTTCTCCAATGGGATATAGAAGCCCAACTTTGGCTGAGCCTTGTGATAGAACAGGTACAAAACAACGACATAGCTTCCTAATGTCACCATACGGACTAAGAATATAACGTGTAAAGAATGATCAGAAACTCACCACATTCCACGTCCATTATTCCCGTGGACTTCCAAACTCCAGTACAATGGCAGATGAGGCGCTCGCAGTTCTGGTAGATGGTATCGTTGTGCTGGTACTCCATATCAAATCGGTAACACGTCGGGTTTGCCATAACTGAGGAGATAATCAATGGAGGTAACGCTTGAGAAATGTGGGGAGTTACCAGTGAGAGTATTTCTGGTGACAGTTGAGAAAAGTTGAGACTAGAAGAGAGAGAGAGAGAGAGAGAGAGAGAGAGAGAGAGAGAGAGAGAGAGAGAGAGAGAGAGAGAGAGAGAGAGAGACTGTTGCAAACATTAGACGCATGTCGATAATGAAGATGGGAATAATAGATACTTTTTAAAATTTGTTGTAAATGAAAAAAGAACTTTGTTCGTAACACTCGAGAAATTTCTAAATGACGAAGAACATTGGTGTTAACACACAGCAAATGTCAAGACTAAAAAATGGAAACTGTTGGTAACACTGGACAAATGGTTAGATCTGGCGCGAGTTGAATCCAATAGACCTCATATTTAAAACTGACTATGTACGATTTGCAAGGTCTACATTAGTGAATCCATAGGCTTTTGAATGGAGGAAACGGGACCATACAGATGCCATTGAAAGGGGTGAAAACAGCGCTGTTTTTTAAACGATAGGCAAGAAATTCATCTTACAGTTTAGATAAATATTGACGCACTGGTGACTATGCCGGACGCACGTAGACGAACACTTTTAGACTATCTTACTCAAAACTCTTAATAATGAAGACGTTTATCATATCAATTCTAATTCTGAAACGTATTTTTTAAATAAAACCTAGTTTTTAGCCGTGAAGACTGTGATGGTGGTTCTCTCATTTTGCCTAAATTGTTTTATTCACAAACCTTTTCGTACCCGTTTGCTTGTTAAATACCAATCAGTTGTATGTTGAGAAGGAAGGTACATAGACGGTCATTTGGAAAGCTCAATAGATCTAGTAATTTTCATGCTTTGTGGAATTTACTTAATCTTGTTTTTTTATAGTATGTATGTATATAGTATTTATATATATGTATATTTATATAATATGGAGAGAAGAGAGAGATAGACGATCTGATATATATTATACTTATATATATTATATATATATATATATATATATATATATATATATTCAGATCGTCTATCTCTTCTCTCTTCTCTTATAGTATATATATAACATATATATATATATATGTTATATATTATTTATATTTATGTATAGAGAGAGAGATAGACAGTCTGATATATATATATATATATATATATATGTGTGTATATATATATATATATATATATATATATATTATATATACATATATACATATACAGACATACATACACACACATATATATATTATATATATATATATATATATATATATATACTATTATATATGTGTGTGTGTGTGTGTGTGTGTGTGTGTGTGGTGTGTGTGTGTGTGTGTGTAGTTTGAATTACAAAAGTAACATCGTAATCCTCACCAGTCAGCAGGTTTATCATATACTGATTCCCAAACTGTATGGCATAGTCCATCGCTGTTTTACCTGAAAAATAAAAATAATTAAGAATGTAAGTTTATGGGCCAAAAATACATTAAATACACAAACACAAGCTGAAAATATTAGCCTCTGTAGGGCAGGACAGAGGTAGGTGTCCACCACCAGTGTAGGAAGTGATGAAGGCAACTGAATAAAAAAGTGGGGGCATACCTTCTTGCTCTTGTTTGTGGATGTTCAAGTATCATTTATTATTATTATTATTATTTTGCAGATGTTCAGTATTAATAGCTATGTGAAAAATTCGTAACACGAACACATGATAAATAATATACCTTTATTTTGGATATATACAGTAATATATATAATATATATATATATATATATATATATATATATATATATATATATATATATATATATATATATTATATATATATACATATTTATATGAACAACTTGATCACGAAGTATCGGCTAGTGCGACCCTTTACTCAGGCACAACTGAGTAAAGGGTCGCACTAGACCGAAAGTGCTATCTCGCTTTTCATTTTTCCTTCGTGGCAAAACCTATAAGTATATATATATATATATATATATATATATATATATATATATATATATATATATATATACGTATATCCTCTTGAAAGGTGACACACAAATGCCCTACTACTATGTCTCCCGTAGTCGTTACCTGCGTTGTCAGATATGGAGATATTTGGGCACTTGTAAGCGAGGACCCTGAAGGCGTAGGTATGGTTGTTGGCCGTGGCCTGCACGAAGGGCGTCATACCTGAAGGAGAAACAGTGGGAGTTGCAGGTCAGTCGTTTCCACTAACAGAATGACGCTACTGAACTGAAGTATGATGAATGTTGGCAAGACTGAATGAGCCAATAAGAATAAAGTAGACGAGACTGAATAAGTTAGTAAGGATAAATTTGACGAGTTAATGATTTTAAATTTGACGAGATTGAATAAGTTAATAAGGATAAAGTTGATAAGACTGAATACATTACAAAGAATACAGTATGCATGACTGAATTAATCAATAAGACTAAAGTTTATCAGACTGACTAGATTGATAAGGCTAAAGTTGACAGGACTGTATAGATTATGACTAAAGTTGATCAGACTGAATAAATTAATAAGACTAAAGTTTATCAGACTGAATAAATTAATAAGACAAAAGTCGATCAGACTGAATAAATTAATAACAGTAAATCTGACAAGACTGAATAAACTAATAACAATATCAAAGTAATCAAGGTGTTAATTAAGTCCTTTAAGTTAAAAAAATAAACGTAATTCACGACGGATTCAATAAATGAATAATAATGAAACATGATAAAATGAATGTGTATGCAAATGAATGATAAATCTACATATATTTAAGTATTTCCATCATTATTCGTTTATTTTATCAGCAAATTAAAAAAAAAAATTATTTGTCAAAAAATGCATCGGTGAGGATTTGTCACCAGAAAGAAGAGGAAAGTGATGACGGAGATGACCATGCTTTAAATTTCCTGCATATTTTATAAATATATATAAAATCAAATATAAAATACCTTTGTTATCTGGTTGGTTTATCAAAGCTACATCGCTGCTGCTTAAAATATCTGATACGTCCTCATTGCCCACAGCGGACGACAAGGTCAGAGCAGTGTGTCCTGAAAAAAATGGTCTTTTGAGAGAATCTGAAGCACTTGGAAATGATGTTTACGTTTGTTTTTTTTGTCTCTCTCAAAACACTGTCGGTCTCTTTTATCTTTACAGAAACCGAATTGCGTTTGTAAGTAGGTTACTGTACTCTTCATGCTGGTTTAAGTACAGTGTGATATCACATAAATACAGAGCTGTACGCTTTTTTTTTTATCCTAATACACAATATGTTGTACGTACAGTACATTATGTACAGAATTGACGCGCTAAAACAAAATATGAACTTACGTGTGGTAGAAGACCAGCGCTCTGAACACAATTTTAATCTGCACTCCATATTGTTCGTATCTCTGAAAGTTCGTTCGTATATCTGAATGTTTGTACGTATCTCTTAGTGTTTGTACGTATCACTGAATGTGTGTACGTATCACTGAATGTTTGTACGTATCTCTTAGTTTTTGTACGTATCACTGAATGTGTGTACGTATCACTGAATGTTTGTACGTATGTTGAACGTTCGTAAGTAGGGCTGTGTATGTATATGCAACCTCTCGTCCCTTTGACAAGTTGCAGTCTTGTCTGCAAACATCGGCCACGCACACTTTCACTTCACGGCAACAACTTATCCTATCACAAAATCCCACACCTATATCTCATCTAGATCTAAAAGGCCTGGTTCTAGCGGTAATGGGTTACATTAACGCCCGAGGGTGGGCTAGTTACTGAGAAAAGCTGACAAAGGAGTGAGACTTCGATGATGATAAGGAGGAAGAAAGAGGTGACGAAGTCTACTGTTAGAGAAAGTAGGGGCTGATTGGTGTCAAGTATGTCGACATCATCTTTGTTATTATCAAAGTAACTTCTGAGAGAGCTTCGGCAAAATAATAATAATAATAATAATAATAATAATAATAATAATAATAATAATAATAATAATAATAAGAACGTATCACTCATTGATGTCGCAATACCATGGGACACCAGAGTTGAAGAGAAAGAAAGGGAAAAAATGGATAAGTATCAATACCTGAAAATAGAAATAAGAAGGATATGGGATATGCCAGTGGAAATTGTACCCATAATCATGAAAAAGGAGTCTAGAAAAACTAGAGGCTGAAGTAGCTACAGGACTCATGCTGAAGAGTGTGATCCTAGAAACGGCGCACATAGTAAGGAAAGTGATGGACTTCTAAGGAGGCAGGACGCAACCCGGAATCCCACACTATAAATATCACCCGATCGAATTGGAGGACTGTGATAGAAAAAAAAAATGAAATAATAATAATAATAATAATAATGAAAAAGAAAAAAAAATAATAATAACTAATAATACTAATAGATACTAATAACAATAATAACATGAATTTGGGAACAAAAACGTCAGCATGAGCATATGAAAATTCACGAAACAGTCCTTCATCTGCTCAAACGACTTTTACGTAACGTCAACTCAGTGACACTTCGGAAGCAATTAGTCACGAAATTGTCAGAATAATAGCAATACATTATATATAACTTGGTACACGGCATCCTACGATGCCCAAAAAATTTCCGGTGGTCCAACTCAAATTCGGGTACCGAAATTCAATCGAGAAAACAAAAAGTTACCTTTGATTTTCGTTTTATGAATCTCAAAGGAAAATTGACAATGGATAATAATCTTCAATAACTAGACTACGTGATTTGGTGACTGATTATCTTCCTGTTCTCATGCGCATCTTCAAGCCCGGGTTAGGTAAGGGCACTGGGTTTTGAGACCAGATGGTCTTTGGGTGCAAAATGAAAATTGCCAATGTTTCAAAATTTTGGCAGAAGTCATCCTAAGCTTGTTTTAAAAAAAAACTAACGACAACGTCATATAAGACACTCAGTTTTATCATGGCTGTTAAATATACTTAGAATAAAGACAGCCATATCGCACTGCTAAAAGGTGCCATGAACAATAAAAAAAAAAAAAAAAATTCAGCTTTCATTGACTTACCCAAGATGTTCTGTTGGC